>NC_085928.1:183977954-184280984 GCF_028885655.2 Pongo abelii
ATTAAAAGTAATACAAAGAATATCTTAATTGCAGGCCTTAGCAAGAGAGGAGGAAATACCTGAAGCCACATAGCAGCCAAGAGGCTTCCTCACAAGGAACAGTAGAAACTTAGAAACCTCCAGCCCAGCAAGAAGAATTATCACTGGAGGTTTATTTTTGCCAGAAACATTGGATTGGGCTGAGAAAGGAGCAGAGAAGGGAAAGATGAAAGAGAATAGAGCCAGAAAAATATTACTGCATGGTCTATTTTAGTGAGAGAGACAGGGAAAATGGCTAATACAATCTGAGAAACAAACGATGCAGCTCTTGACAGTAGTGTGTGATCATAATACACAGAGTCTAATCAAAAGGTACTTAAATTTTAAATGGCTGCTAACCCCATTGCTAGAGGCCTTGCAAACCATAGGTGCTTATATTTTGAAAGATGAATGTAGTTAAACAGATGAAAAGCCTAGATCATGGTTTTACACAGTTGACATAATATTTAGCTTGTTTATTCACTCTTCTTTTGGCTGATGTTGTGTCTAGAACTCTTTATTCTTCATTATTGTGTAGGACTTTAATTGATGTCTGTGGTTGCTTTTTGAACATTTTAGTCAAAGCCAGGTGTATGAAGCAGACATGTATACCTTAATTGCTGAGATGTGTATAGTAAATAATTTCTTTGACAGCCTATCAGTGTTTTCTAATGAATCCAGAGCCATTCACATAATTTGTCATTTTAGTGGAATTATAGGAATTGGTAGTTTGTGGTCATTTTAGAATTAATTTATTGAGGTTCTATCAGGGGAACCTGCCCCTGATAATTCAACATTAATTCACGTAGGTTCTTTTCGATTTCCCTAAGTGTCGGGCAGTCTGAGAAATAAAGGGAAAGAGTACAAAAGAGAGAAATTTTAAAGCTGGGTTTCCGGGGGAGACGTCACATGTCGGCAGGTTCCGTGATGCCCCCTCAAGCCGCAAAACCAGCAAGTTTTTATTAGTGATTTTGAAAAGGGGAGGGGGTGTGCAAATAGGGTGTGGGTCACAGAGATCACATGCTTCACAAGGTAATAAAATATCACAAGGCAAATGGAGGCAGGGTGAGATCACAGGACCGGGGCGAAATTAAAATTGCTAATGAAGTTTCAGGCACACATTGTCATTGATAACATCTTATCAGGAGACAGGGTTTGAGAGCAGACAACCGGTCTGACCAAAATTTATTAGGTGGGAATTTCCTCATCCTAATAGGCCTGGGAGTGCTATGGGAGACCGGGGCTTATTTCATCCCTTATCTGCAACCGTAAAAGACAGATGTCCCCAGAGCAGCCATTTCAGAGGCATACCCCTTGGAACGCATTCTCTTTCTCAGGGATATTCCTTGCTGAGAAAAAGAATTCAGCAATATTTCTCCTATTTGCTTTTGAAAGAAGAGAAATATGGCTCTGTTCTGCCCGGCTCTCAGGCAGCCAGACCTAATGGTTATCTCTCTTGTTCCCTGAACATCACTGTTATCCTGTTCTTTTTTCAAGGTGCCCAGATTTCATATTGTTTAAACAATTTGTGCAGTTAATGCAATCATCACAGGGTCCTGAGGCGACATACATCCTCAGCTTACGAAGATGATGGGATTACGAGTTAAAGTAAAGATAGGCATAGGAAATCACAAGAATATTGATTGGGGAAGTGATAAGTGTCCATGAAATCTTCACAATTTATGTTCAGAGATTGCAGTAAAGACAGGCATAAGAAATTATAAAAGTATTAATTTGGGGAACTAATAAATGTCCATGAAATCTTCACAATTTATGTTCTTCTGCCATGGCTTCAGCCGGTCCCTTCGTTCGGGGTCCCTGACTTCCCGCAACAGGTTCTACATTGCTTTTTGAACAATAAGATTCTACAGGTACATCTAGAAATGTTCTTAAAACAAAATTAAAATTCCCTTTAGAAGACATCATACACAAGGGTGCTTCCTTCAGGTCACTGAAATATCCAGTGGTGCTCATTGATTTCCCCACTTTTCCTTTTCCTCTGCAACCTCATATGCAAGCCAGAAAGTTCAGGAGTTGATACTGCCTTTGATTAAAGTATCCAAATACTTCTGTGCATAATTTAGATTACTATAATGTGGATTATGTGTGTGTGTGTTAAACCTAATACTATATTTTTTAAAAATAGAATCAAACCAATAAAAATGCAGATATATTTATTTTGGAATATAAGAAAGAAAAACTGAAAAATAGCCCCAAATATAAACAAATATAGCTAATAAGGTGATGATCACAACAATGTTCATTGTATCAAAAATAAAAACTTCCAAGTGTCACAAAATGGAGTATTAATAAATTAGGTATTCAATACCACCAAATACAAGCAGCAGTAAAAAATATGTATGTTATTGAATTTAGGCAAGCAAATATATTCCTAGTGTATTGATATACTACATAAGTGGCTTACAAAATTATGAGTATAGTATTGCTATGGTTTGAATGTGTCCCTCACATTTCATGTATTGGAAACTTAATCCCTAAATTCATATGTTGATGGTATTTGGAGATGGGGCCTTTGAGAATAATTAATATGAAATATGTTCATCAAAATGGGGCTGCCATGGATAGGACTGGTGGCTTTATATGAAGAGGAAGAGAGCTGACCTGGCTCACTCTTGCCCTCTTGCCATTTGATACCTCCCACCATGTTATAACAGTAAGAAGGCCCTCACCAGATGTGGCCCCTCAAGCTTGGCCAGCCTTCAGAACTGCAAGAAATCAGTTTCTTTTTTTGATAAATTACTCAGTGCTATTCTGTTATAGCAACAGAAAACAGACTAAGACAAGCATGATATCATATTTTGTTGCAAGTAAATACTGTTAAATGTGAAAATATAGTTAGAGACAGGTAGAGAGAAAGACACCAACATCTTAACAGTATCTCTGCATGGTATATTATCAGTAATTGTTTTTTCTTCTCATTCATTTGGGTTTTCTACAAATAATATGCATTATTTTGCTACTAAGAAGAATGGGAAAGGTTACTTTTTATAAACAGCTTTATTTTCTCTTAGCATTTGGTTTGCATAGTTATGCACTAGAACAAATGATTGACTGTAACTGAAATAGTAATATATAAATAGCAAGCATGATAGAGACCATTTAAACAATATACCTTGACTCTCACTAAAATCTGGCCCTCAGGTCTATGTCACAAGATTGTATGATTAATTTAACAGTGTTCAATGACTTGCTCCTAAAACTTAAAGTAAAAAAGCCTCTAGATTAGAGGCTTCATATATTAACTTTGTGCTCTAATACATTGTATTATAGTAGATTCTGCTCCTCTTGTATTTTAATGCACATTTCTTTTGAAAATTTTTTAAAAAGATAAATAACTTGTGTAACATAAATTTGTAGGTCACACATGCATCTGAACCTTTCATTTACCCAAATTACAGAACCATCATGTGTAATTTGTCACAATTAGCAATTTTATAGTTTGCAATTAACTTTGTTGTTAATTGATTCCTTCTGTAATAAATGTTTGAGGAAGTGAAATGAATATGACATAATTCTTTGTCAAAGAGGAAAATTTTAGGTTGAGACTTGAGCAATAACTGCACTGCCTTGGAAAGACAAGTTTTTTTTCCTGCCAAAAATTGTCCCCAAGTGATTGATGGAAAATTTGTATCAGCTTTTTATGGAGACTGAAAATTATATTGATAATTTTAATACTGTTTTACTTCTTACTTTGTATTTTTTCTCACTGAAAATGTTACCTAATTTAAAAAACATTGATGTCTAGGTCTTGATGTACTACTCTCCTTAAAAAGATGTAATAAATGTGCTTTCTTAAGGAAATATGTTTTAGTAACAGGTTGAGGACGCCTGTATAAATTTATAAAGGACTAATTTTATATTATATTGGAGTCATTCACTAATGCAAATGGTAATTTGAAAGCTTGGCTTGTTGTTGAATGACTGAATATATTTCAGAGTAGTAGTTTGTGTTATGCTCTTTAGTGGTGAAGAAAAATCTTCAGCTTAAAGACTTCATTATGTTTTTGAATACATGGGAGAGATGGGTAAAATACAATTAGAAAACAATACTAGCAAGTTAGTATGTATATTCTTACATAAATGTCTGGAATCCAAAGTAATTTTGTGTCCTCTAATTGGTGCTAAAAGCATTTAGAAGTGTGGTCTGTGTTTTTATATTGTGTAGAAATTCAAAGACAGGAAAAAATTTAAATTGATACAGTTCAAAAAGGATAAGGAGCTTCATTCCTTTCTCATAAATAACTGCCACTGAGTATATCTCTTTACTCAGCTATTGCTCCTCTCTTGCTTTTTCCGCTTGATTTCTTGCTGTTAATGAATCTATGTTGGTCCTGGTTTCTGGCAAACTAATGGTTGAGGAGGGTGGCTAGTGGTAAAGATAAGAAACTTAAAACAAGATTGTGCGGACAGAGAAATATATTAGTGCTCCAGGTACCCACAACAGCTGGCTTCCGTCTCTTGGTATCTTTAAGCAATAATTTACAGGGACTGGTGCTGGCCAGTGATGATACATTCATTGGCGAAAGGAAAAAAGTAAGGGCAATGTAATAAGGTTTTCATAAGGCAAACTATATTCTATTTAAAGAACTTTATTTTCTTCTAAGATTATAAAATTTCCTCTTTTCTTAGTTAAAAATATCTTTTTGTGTAACGAAATGATGGTGTTACTGGAAGAAAGGTAGTTCGTTTTGTTTTTTATTTATCATCCAACGAAAACAATAAGACAAAAATTATAATTTGGCCTCCCAAATATATGTTTTTACGTTTTAATTTTATTATTCTATGAAACACAATAATCTTGGAAGTAGTGTAATAGAAATGAAGAAAAGAAAGGCAGTTCCTCTCTGTATTTAAGTGAAGAAGCACATCTGGGAACTGCCAGTCATGTGGTTCTAGCCTTATGTATAAGCACATCTGAGAAAATTAAAGCTGCATGCTGAGAATCAGAAAAGAGACAGAGAGACAGAAGTCATCAGGTTTCCATTTTTGTTATCTTCTCTTGATTTTACTTATAGGAAATAATACATTCCTTTTTTACATGAGATAGTTTCTGTTGGATTTCTGTCACTTACAAATGAAAGCATCCAGATGAAGGAGTTTCTGGAAAGGGCAATCTCCAGCTCTCTGTGAAGGGTCCTTGAACATTTTCTTTCAAGAGCAAGGTCTGCAGTGAGACACAGAAGTGAGATTCTTGACCCAAGTTAAAGTGGCAGAAATCTGAGAAGAGGGTTCAGTTGTGGTTTCTTCTCCCTGCTCCAGGCTGTGTTGCCTTGGTGTTCTGCCAATGACCTGTAGTTGGTGGAGATCTGTGCTACTTTACCAAATTTCTGATGCTGCATTATCTCTCTGGGTTTCTTGATGCATGCTTGGTTGACTTCCACTAAGAATAAATATCCTTTTAATGTCCAGCACTCCCTAGCAGTCTGTGGGCAACCCTTGGGTCTCTCTTCAGTCTTAGTAAAGCTGCTTCTTTTGCTTATTCAGTTTGCCTTACAGAGTTTGCTCTGGAACTGAGCTGAAATTTAGCATGTTTGTTACCATGACATAAACACTCCAGAAAATCTCAGAATTGCAAAATGAAAAGGAATACATGAGCATTTAATTTTTCAAAAACTATAAGTACAGAAATGAGGAGACTGAGGGTCTTTATGATTTTAACATGTTATTTACATATACTTGTATAATTTTATATCCTGATAACTGTTTATTAAAATATATCTAGTATTTATTTCCATTTATCTGCCTTTCCTCTTTTTCTTCGAATGACATATAGTCCCCATATTTCTATTATTTTAAGGTCAATTAATTTATACATCTTTAAAAATTCAGATTCATTAATACACAATTTGTAGTAAGATAATTTATCATAAATTTATATATATTCACTCATAAAGAGAAAATTTTTTTACAGAGAAAATTAATAAGTATGATTATTAAGGTACTATCTAAGTTTTGGAGCACTTTAAATCTGCATGTGCAGAGCAATCAGGCGAGAGAGAAATAAAAGATAAAAGGCATCCAAATAGGAAGAGAGGAAGTCAAACTCTCCCTCTTCACAGGTGATATAATTCGATACCCAGAAAGCCCCATAGTATCTGCCCAAAGTCTTCTAGAACTGATAAACAACTTCAGTAGAATTTCAGGGTACAAAATGAATAAATAGAAATCAGTAGCCTTTCCATATACCAATAACATGAACCTCGAGAGCCAAATCAAGAATGCATTTCCATTCACAATAGCCACAAAAAGAATAAAATACCTATGAATACAGCTAACCAGGGAGGTGAAAGATCTCTACAATACTAATTATAAGACACTGCTAAAATAAATTAGAACTGACACAAACAAATGGAAAAACATTCTATGCTAATGGATAGAAAGAACCAATATTGTTAAAATGGCCATACTGCCCAAAGCAAGTTACAGATTGATTGCTGTTCCTATGAAACTACCGATGACATTTTTTACATAATTTAAAAAAGACTATTCTAAAATTCACTTGGAACCAAAAAGAAGAAGTCCAAATAGCCAAAGCAATCCTAAGCAAAAAGAACTAAGCCAGAGGCATCACAATACTTTACTTCAAACTGTACTACAAGGTTACAATAACTAAAACAGCATGATACTTGTCCAAAAACAGATACATAGACCAATGAAACAGGTTAGAGAACTCAGACATAAGGCTGCACACCAACAACCATCTGATCTTTGACAATGTCAATAATAGCAAGGAATGGGGAAAGGACTCCCTATTCAATAAACGGGGCTGCAATAACTGCCTATTCACACGCAGAAGATTGAAACTAGATCCCTTCCTTTGCACCATATGCAAAAATAAACTCAAGATAGATTAGAGACTTAAATGTATAACCTGAAACTATAAAAACCCAAGAAGAAAACCTAGGAAATACCATTCTGGACATAGGTTCTGGCAAAGATTTCATGACAAGGACTCCAAAATCAATTGCAACAAAAACAAAAATTGACAAGTGGTACCCAATTAAACTAAGGAGTTTCTGCACAGGGAAAGAGACCACCAACAGAGTAAACAGACAACCTACAGAATGGGAGAAAACATCTGCAAACTAAGCATCCAACAAGGGTCTAATATCCAGAATCTATAAGGAACTTAAAAAATTAACAAGCAAAAAATAACCACCGTGTTGAAAAATGAGCAAAGGATATGAACGGACACTTCTTAAAAGAAGGCATACAAGTGGCCAACAGGCATATGAAAAAATGTTCACCATCACTAATCGTGAGAGAAATGCAAATCAAAACCACGTTGAGATACCATCTCACACCAGTCAGAATGGCTACTTTTTAAAAGTCAAAAAATTACAGATGTTGATGAGTTTGTAAAGAAAACAGAACACTTATACCCTGCTGGTAGGAATGTAAATTAATTCAGCCGCTGTGGAAAGCAGTTTGGAGATTTCTCAAAGAACTTAAAACAGAATGACCATTCGACCCGGCAATCCTATTACTGCGTATATACCCAAAGACATATAAATTGATCTACCAAAGACACATGCACTCATATGTGAATTGCAGGACTATCCACAATAACAAAGTAACGGAATCAGCCTAGGTGCCTATCAATGGTGGACTAGATAAAGAAAATGTGGTACATATATACCATGGAATACTATCCAACCATAAAGAAAAAAATGAAAATAATGTCTTTTGCAACAACATAGATGCAGCTGGAGGCCATTATCCTAAGTGAATTAACAGAAAACCAAATACTGCATGTTGTCGCTTATAAGTGGGAACTAAACATTGAGTATACATGAGCACAAAGAAGGGAATAATAGATAGCAGGCCCACTTAAGGATGGAGGGTGGGAGGATAATGAGATGGGGGAAAGTACCTATTGAGCACAATGCTCATTACTATGCTCACTACCTGGGTGATAAAATCATTTGTAAACCAAACCCCAGTGACACGCAATTTACCCATGTAACAAACCTGCACATGTGCCACCTGAACCTAAAATAAAAGTTGGATGTGTATATATAATATATATATTTATATATAATATATATATTTATATATATAAAATATATTATATATTTATATATAATATATTATATATTATATATATTATATATTATATATATATTATATATTATATATATTATATTATATATTATATATTATATATATTATATTATATATTATATATTATATATTATATATATTTATATATTACATATATTAATAATATAATGTTATTAAAATTAATAATTAATAATTAATATTAATATTAATAATATTATATGTAATTAATATAACATTAATAATATTACATATTATATATTAATATAATATATATTACACATTATATATTAATATAATATATATTACATATTATATATATTTATATATTATATATTATATATTTATATATATTATATATTATATATTCATATATATATTTATATATATTATATATTATATATTCATATATATATTTATATATATTATATATTATATATTCATATATATGTTTATATATTATATATTATATATTCATATATATGTTTATATATTATATATTATATATTCATATATATGTTTATATATATTATATATTATATATTCATATATATGTTTATATATATTATATATTATATATTCATATATATATTTATATATTCATATATATATTTATATATATAATAAAACTGCATGTGCATGCAGACTATTGATATGCTGATTATTTTAGGGCACTAAACTTAATTTGCACTTGTTCTGTGAAATATCTTACAACAAACTGGTAATCTTACATGCACTGTAGTAATAAATAAAAGTTAAACTTTCAGTCACTCTCATCATACCTCAAATTGAACTGAATAATTAAACTTTTACTAATCCAACTGAGTACATGCATCATAAAAATCTTAAGATTGTCTTTACAGATGAAACCTGATGGTTAGAGACTTTTAAACTTTTCTGAATTACTTAACAGCCTTACATCAGAATCCATGTCTAATGAAGCCCACAAGGCCAACGGTCTTGGCCAGTGATGGGTTATCTTGCCTCTTGGTAACGAAGTTCCCTATCTTGCGTCTTGGTAATGAAGTTCCCATTGCCAAGACAGCATTTATGGAATAGCTTGTGGAAGATGAAAGAGTCATCTTTTAAACACAGCCAATAATGGTGACTCAGGAAAGGCAGAAAAGGAATCTCTGAAGTAGACGTCCTGGAGTCAGTTGTTGAAACAATCCTATTGACAAGTACTGTGGTTGATAGAACAAGATACATATGCCAACAGGCATGTGAAAAAGTGTTCAACATCACTAATTGTGAGAGAAATGCAAATCAAAACCATCTCACACCAGTCGGAATGGCTCTTTTGGGGAAATAGCCATTGGGGAAATCGTGGCTCTAGATTTTTTTTTCTGGAAGAATTTTCATTTGATGCAGGGGATATCTTTTGTCCTTGGTACAGTTTCCCAAGAGCCTTTGAATCTGCACTTACTGACTTACCATTGTCCTTCCAAACCTTGCAGGACCAAAAGGGGACACAAAGGGGTTTCTGGAGGTGCTGGTAATGGTCTCTTTTAGAGCTGGGTGTTGGTTACAAAGGTTTATTCACTTTGTAAAAGTTCATCAAGCTGTAGATTTAGAATTTGAGTGCTTTTCTCTGAATTATGTTATACTTCAATACTATTTTACTTAAACAGAAAAAATACCTAGAAAGAAGCTTTATTGATATAAAAAATTAGCAGAGGTGATAGCATTCATAAATTATTGGAAGAGGGATTCAATGAGACAAGAAAAGGCAGAAAGAAAAATGAGACAAGATAGACAATATGCCATTGCTACCTCGCGTGTCCCTGCTGCAGCTCACATTGATTGGGTACCTATTGAATGCCAGGAATATTCTCTTTGCTCTACATGTAACAACACCTCACTTAGCTCGTGAGTTAAATAGTATCATTTCCATTTTACACATGAGAAACTAAGAGTTCAGCCAAGTTATGTGATTCTAGGCTCACAAACCTGGGATCTGCAGGAGCTGGGGGTCTGCCTGGAGGCAGGATTCTCCTAGGATATATGTAATGCTTTTTGGTAGTCATAAGAACTCCCTTTTTTCAGGCCTCCAAAAATGCTGGCATCTGCTTGCTGTTTGCAAGGGTGAAGAATGGGATATGGGTAGAAAGGCATAGAAAGCGTATTGGAAAATCTCAAGGGGATTAATGCCCATTCCTTCCTGAGGTGATGGAAATCCATCATCTCAGTGTGGAGAGGCACTGCTGTTAAATTCTCTGCCCTCTGCAAACAGCCATCTGTCTGAGAACTCCCTGAAGTGGCTGCCATCCAGGATGACTGTGTTGCTGCAGTCTTTGAGTGGTTGGAGCGCTGTAATGTCTATGTTAATAGCTGGGAAATCGCAGTAGCAGCAGCCAGACCACTCCAATGGAACAATCCAAGTTGGGGTAAGTTTGATTGAGCAAAAACGTCATGCTGACTGTGTGATGAAGATGCAGAACTGGTAACAGTGACAGGCCCTGCAGTCAGCAGCTGTGGATTTTATGTGCAGGGCAGACTGATCTGGAAAATGGGAAGAGCTGACTGCCAATAACACCCTGGGGGGAAGTTTGTTCAATGCATCTCCCTACTCCTTGTATACCTCTGATGACATGCAGAAGCTTAGGAAGTAAAACACACTTGTAACAACATCACAGGGTGCAAGTAAGTACATGTGGATGCTGGTGTAGAGAGAAGCAAAAGCTAGTTTTCATTGCAAGAATCCAAACAGAGTAACAGGGCTTTGTCCACTATCTCCAGTCCATGGTTCCCTGGTATTCCTAGAGTCCTATTAAAAACACACACACACACACACACACACGGGCTGGACCATAGTTAAACTGCCACAGTAGGGCATAGATCATCCATCAATTAGCTATTATTTAGAGGAGAACAAAGGGATTTCATGATTCCTATCAATAGGAGTTTGCGGACTAGTTAAGGAGATTATGCTTGTCAAGAAAAGACAACCAAGAACTTTGCCCAGTAAGCGTTAGCATGCCAAATGAGTAATGCAGGCCACGAGAACAATAGGAGTGCATCCCTCCTCAGAGGAATAGGTTATCTGCTATGTAGAATCAATTATATTTTAAGGAATAAGAAAAAAGCTGGGATTGGGGACCCTTTAGATTTATGGTCTATGTATAACAATGCACAGAGTTAAATTTTCTGTATCCCACTAAGAAAAATGTTCTCTTTGTACGCAGGACTGTCATTTGTATGTGGCCCTCTGTAGAACTCATCCAAGGCATTTCTGAAAAAACAAAATAAAATAAATTAAAAATAGTCATCATTCAGTGCTATGGAAGGCTCTGAAGTCTTCTATCCAAAGCATTGAATATTCAGGTAAAAAGTCAGATTGCCTGAAAGGGGCCCCATGACTCAGTCTTTCATAAACACCAGTGACTTCTTGAATTCTTTTATCTGCTCATTGACAATATAAAATCGCCATTGCTCTGTCAATCTGTCATTAAATATTTGGCTCTAATAGTGATGCCATTTGGGATTTGTGGCATCTTTCACTTTAAATCTTTAAAATAGAAAGTAAACACATTCAGTTTTATCAGCATTTAATTGTACAAACTCAACATATAAAAATTAAACATTCACCTCTAAATCACAGTCATCATTTTTCATGAGCCCAGGCTGTTCTTTGTTAGCTCTTTTTGGCTAATTATTTCTAGTAGTAATAACACTAACTGCCATTTAGTATATGCCTACTATGGGCCAAGAATTAAAAATGCTTTAACAATATTTATTTCAGTTAACTGCATTTTTCATTTCTGGTTAATCATAAATTTATGTAAAATTTTTTTCTAAATTTAGCATTAAAAGACAAATTAACAAGTACCTAGGCCAAATCTATATTTTCCAAATGAGGTCACTAAGGCTGAGAATGGTGAAGTATCTGGCTTGTAATCTTTTTAACCTTGGGTTGTTTTTAAAAGTATGACTTATACATGACTTCAAAAGCACAAATCAATTGTGCACAAATTGTCAAAACATAAATAAATTAAGAGTATGACTATAAGGATATTAAAATATTCTGTTCAATTAAGGAAATTACATACAAAGCTAACAGTTTAAGAGAAGATATATTCAACATCTAGATTTGATAAAGGAAATATTATACAGAATATACAAAGAATGCATTCAAATCACCAACAACAATCATTTTCAGGGACTCCAAGAGAAAATGGACAAAGAATGAAATTAAGGATGCAGAAAGTTAAGTCCAAATGGATGACAAGCATATAATAAGATATTTAAGCTTGCTAGTAAATAGGAAAAAAGACAAACTATAACAATGCAATATTTTATATCAATCAGATGGACAAAAATTAGAAAGATGAGTAATTATCAGGACTGCTAAGGATGCAGGAAGCTGGAAACACTATGCACTGTTGATAGGAAAGCAAACTGGATTAGCTATTCTGGAAATGATTGTCACTGTAGAGATGTATTTATATGGCAGCTTTATGACATTGGCTACATGGTAGAATTTAGCTGTGCAAAATTCTTATATTCACCAAGAGACAGAATTTGTATTTTGTGGAAAATACTTATAAGAGGGAAAGGAAGCCATTTTATGTTTAGTTTCAAACTCTTAACTAGAAATTAAAATGAGAGTTTTTTTTTTCAGATATAGTTATTTAGTCCTGTATTCCCAGAGGCCAAAGACTATGTCCATTATTGTGCAGTGGATGTATTTGATACTAATAAATAGCTGTGTATGAATAAGAGAATTTAAAAAATTAATGTAGAGGATTTATTTTTATTTTTTATTTTTATTTATATTTTTGAGACAAGGTCTCTCTGTCACCCAGGCTGGAGCACAGTGGCATGATCACTGCTCACTGCCGCCTTGACCTCATGGGCTCAAGCAATCCTTCTCCCTCAGCCCCACAAGCAGCTGGGACTATAGACATGTGCCACCATGCCAGCTAATTTTTGTATTTTTTGTAGAGACAGGGTCTCACTTTGTTGCCCATGCTAATCTCAAATTCCTGGGTTCAAGCATTCTGCCCACTTTGACCTCCCAAAGTTTTGGGCTTACAGTCGTGAGCCACCACACCTGGCCTACATGATTTTTTAAAATCCTAATATCCTACATATACATAGAGTCATGTGGATAATCTTAAAAATGATAAGTGAAAAAAAAATAGTTCAAATGAGAAATACAGCACAAACACTACTCATATAAATAAAAGCAGATGAACACACAACATTACTATATATTTTATAAACACAACTCAGAACATATATCAAGCTTAATAGAGTATGAGGTGGGGGAGAGGTTGGAAAAAACAGGTGGTCAGAACAAAAGGAGAAAACAAAGCTTGAGCAGGATTTTAGAATACTTATCATGACTATGTCCCATGCACTATTAGGAATGGTTAGCCTAATTCTCTGTACTTGAGGTCCAACAAGCAAACAAAACAACTTCTATTACACAGCTTGTTAGCAGCAAAGGCAGAACTTGAAGCAAAGTTGCAAGAATTTCTGTTCCTAATTTTATTCTCTTTTTATATTGCATACTGCTTTTGTAATAAATATTTACATAATATATTCATGTGATAAGGATATTGTAATTCAATTCAAATACATTTATTAAGCAGCAATTATATGTAAAAGATTGATTGTCTTGGGTGTTCAAGGACAACACAGCTAGACGTATAAGCCAAATAAAGCTTGGCTAAGTTTGGTCTAGTTCAATTTTTTTTTTAAAAAAAGAAAAAGAAATATGAAAAAAAAGCACTAAAAACAGAAATCCGTCTTCACCAAGCCTTTAAAGCAATATAAATTTATACTGAGGTTCCTGCATACTATAACACACAGAAGGAATTCCTAAAAATGTTTTTTATCCAGCTGTCTACCCAAAGTTCTATCGTCCTGGCAAACTGCTCTCTCCAAAATTCATCATCTTGGACTCTCTCTGAAACTCCAACCCTTCTCTCTTATACCCTGTTCTCCAACTTTCGAATTTGTTTAGTTTTTCTTCTTCCTAATATAGCTATTTCTGTTTATCATTTTGAGCTCTGGAACTCTAACCACTACTTATCACCAAAACAAAAGACTAGCAAATAGGTTCAGGGGAAACACTATACATAAATACACAGGTCCACAATCTCTTTGGTGCCAGATGTATTTCAGAATTCCAAATTTTTCAGGTTTTAGGAAGAAATTTGGTGCATAATAAACACCACTAAGGGGACAGGGAAGCACTAATGTAATAATGATATATTATTATTACTGCAACAAGACATATAGTCACACTGTATAAGACAGAGACACATCAGTTCAGGTCAAGGTTTGCCCCCAAATATATTCAGGATGGCTCAAGTTTTGCTGTCTAATGAATTTTTAAAAGCTCAATTTTTATAGCTTTGTAAATTGTGAAATTGAAGATGAGGGAATGTGGTCCTATACATCAATACTCAAGGATCATATGAGTTAATTTGCATAGAACTCATAGATCAGTGCATAGCTGATACAGTTTGGCTGTGTCCCCACTCAAGTCTCACCTTGAATTGTGATAATCTCCATCTTTCAAGGGTGGGGCCAGGTGGAGATAATTGAATCGTGAGGGGTGGTTTCCCCCATACTGTTCTCATGTAAGTGAATAAGTCTAATGAGGTCTGATGGTTTTATATTTAGGAGTTCCACTGCACAAGCTCTCTTTCCTGCCACCACGTAAGATGTGACTTTGCTCCTCATTCATCTTCTGTCATGATTGTGAGGTCTCCCCAGCCATGTTTAACTGTGAGTCAATTAAACCTCTTTTCTTTAAAAAGAGTACAGACTAATACAGTAAACTGGTACTGGTTGAGTGGGGTGCTGCTGTAAAAATGTCCAAAAATGTGGAAGTGACTTTGGACCTGGGTAACAGGCAGAGGTTGAAACAGTTTGGAGGGCTCAGAAGAAGACAGGAAGATGTGGGAAAGTTTGGAACTTCCCCAAACTTGAGACTTGTTGAATGGCTTTGACAAAAATGCAGATAGTGATATGGACAATGAAGTCCAGGCTGAAATGGTCTCAGACGGACATGAGGAACTTGTTGGGAACTGGGGCAAAAGTGACTCTTGCTATGTTTTAACAAACAGACTGGAGGCATTTTGCCCCTGCCCTAGAGAGCTGTGGAACTTTGAACTTGAGAAAGATGATTTAGGACATCTAGCAGAAGAAATTTCTAAGCAACAAAGTGTTCATGATGTGACTTGGGTACTGTTAACAGCATTCAGTTTTATGTATTCACAGAGATATGGTTTGGAATTGGAACTTATGTTTAAAAGGGAAGCAGCGTATAAAAGTTGGGAACATTTGCAGCCTGATATTGTGATAGAAAAGAAAAACCCATTTTCTGAGAAGAAATTCAAGCCAGCTGCAAAAATTTGCATAAGTCATGAGGAGTCAAATGTTAATCACCTAGACAATGGGGAAAATGTCTCCAGGGCATGTCAGAGGTATTCGTGGCAGCCCCTCTCATCACAGGCCTGGAGGCTTAGGAGGCTTAATGGTTTTGTGGGCCAGGCCCAGGGCCTTGCTGCTTTGTGTGGTCTCAAGACTTAGTGCCCTGCATCCCAGCCATGGCTAAAAGGGGCCAACATAGACCTCAGGCCATCAGAGGATATATGGAAATGCCTGGATATCCAGGCATAAGTCTGCTACAGGGGTGGAGTCCTCATGGAGAACCTCTGCTAAGGCAAAAGGAAAATGTGTGGGGTTAGAGCCCCCATACAGAGTCCTCACTGGGGCACTGCCTACTGGAGATGTGAGAAGAGGGCCACCATCCTCCAGACCCCAGAATGCTAGATCCACTGACATCTTGCACTATATGCCTGGAAAAGCTGCAGACACTCAACATCAGCCTGTGAAAGTTGCTGGGAGGCGGCTGTACCCTGCAAAACCACAAGGGTGGAGCTGGCCAAGGCCATGGAAGCCCATCTCTTGCATCAGTGTGACCTGGATGAAAGACATGGAGTCAAAAGAGATCATTTTGCAACCTTAAGAGTTAATGACTACCCTATTGGATTTTAGACTTGCATGGGGCCTATAGCCCCTTTGTTTTGGCCAATTTCTCCTATTTGGAATGGGTGTATTTACCCAATGCCTGTACCCGCATTGTACCTAGGAAGTAACTAACTTGCTTTTGATTTTACAGGCTCACAGGTGGAAGGGACTTTTGACTTGGACTTTTGAGTTAATGCTGGAATGAGTTAGGACCTTGGGGGACTGTTGGGAAGGCATACTTGGTTTTGAAATGTGAGGATATGAGATTTTGGAGCAGTCAGGGGTGGAATGATATGGTTTGGCTCTGAGTCCCCACACAAATCTCACCTTGAATTGTAGTAATCCCCACATGTCAAGGGTGGGGCCAGGTGGAGATAATTGAATCATGGGAGTGGTTTCCCCCATGCTGTTCTCATAGTACTGAATAAGTCTCATGAGATCTGATGGTTTTATAAATGGGAGTTCCCCTGCGCAAGCTATCTTGCCTACCAGCATGTAAGATGTGACTTTGCTCCTCATTTGCCTTCCACCATGATTGTTAGGCCTTTCCAGCCATGTGAACTGTGAGTCAATTAAATCTCTTTCCTTTATAAATTACCCAGTCTCAGCTGTGTCTTTATTAGCAGTGGGAGAACAGATTAATACAATAACTCATGGTAAATACATAATAAATATTGGCTATAATCATTATCAATACAATTTTATGGCACTGGATAACACATGTGTTATTTCATTTAATCCTTATGACCACTCTTTAAGTTAGCTTTTTTTTTTTTTTTTTGAGACAGAGTTTTGCTCTTGTTGTCCAGGCTGCAGTGCAATGGCACGATCTCAGCTCACTGAAACCTCCACCTTTCAGGTTCAAGCAATCCTCCTGCCTCAGCCTCCCAAGTAGCTGGGATTACAGGCATGTGCCACCATGCCTGGCTAATTTTTGTATTTTTAGTAGAGACGGGGTTTCACCATGTTGGCCAGGCTGGTCTCGAACTCCTGACCTCGTGATCCTCCTGCCTCGGCCTCCCAAAGTGCTGGGATTATGGTGTGAGCCACTTCGCTCAGCCAGCTATTCTTAATACACTCCATAGAAGAGGACATCAAGACTCAGTATCTTGCCCAAAAACATTTGAGTAGTTAGTGAGCAAGTTAAATTTCCATGTAAGCTGTGTCTGATTCTGAAGAAGGCTTTTAATCATATTGTGATTCTTAATCTCAGAGAATTAGCCTCTGGTTAAAGATGACAGACTGAACTTATATGTTTACCTGTTCCCTCTCCTGAAATGTAAAATAACAGTAATGGGATATTTAAAAATGCTTAATCCACGGTGGTGGCAGGGTGGTAGAGGTAAAATAACAACAAAATTTTGGAAACTAGAAAGCAGATGGACAAATCTACTTAATGACTAAATAATACCAAGGAAACTAAGTTCTAAGCTAAGAAACAACCCAATTTACATTGCAGAATTTCCCAAAGGCTCAGGACATTACCAAATTAAGTATCTCTAGAAGTGAGGATAATACTGGGATGAGAAAAGGAAATATTGGTCAAAACTCTTTAGATGCATGTTAAACCTTTCTTTATGCCACACATCTTAAGTACCTGAACACCACTCTCCCCTGGCCTACAGTATAAAACTGGTTAGAAGGTGAAGAAATTTGAGGGAAGGCTTACATATGGAAGAGTAAAACATTTTACGTTTGTTTTTCTTTCAGTGCCCAATACTGGCAGCCAAATTTATACCCTTCAGAAAGACAGGTGAGAAATCCTTCTTTGGGAGAATCTAAGCAGTCCTAGAAGGCTTCTCCACACCAGTTCCTTCTCCACAACCAGGGCCAACTCTCCACAGGAAAAGACTGCCAGAGGCTTATCCCAGTGGAGGAAGCACATTATTTCTACTCTGAGCCAGGCTAACTTTCCCTAGCCTTCCCATCTCCTGACTCCAACAGATTCAAAGAGGGAGGTTCTTCATTGAAATGACCTATCCTAAAGAGAAGCCCAGAGTTGGCAAGCCTCATCCATTGAGCTTTTTGTCACCTTTAGTTTCTGTTTGTAAGTGTAAAAATGCCAATGATCAACAGATATTTGAGACAAAGGTTTGTGATAAAAAACATCAACAAATAAGAAAGAGACAAATTGAAGACTTTTCAGGAGAAAACTACAACAAGCCATTGTTGATATCTTCAGAGATGTAAAAGATTATGTTTCCAAAAAAAAAAGCTGTATGGCATAAAAAAGGAATATTCACAGATTAAGGCCTCTTAAAAATTTTTTAAATCAATCAATAAAAAATTTTAATAGAAGGTTTAGAATATAGAGTTCAAGAAATATCTCAGAAAGAACAGTAATAATGATAGTCGTAGAAATAGAGAATTGAGAAAATGTAGAGGAGGAAATATCAAATAATTAACTTAAGAAAATTTGCCAGAATTTAAGGATAGGAATTTTCAGATTTTAGAAAGCAATTTAGTGCCTGGTATCCTGGATTAAAATAAGTCTACACAAGGCCTACATTGTGTAATTTTAGAAGACTAGAAGAGGAATAAAAACTTCTAAAAACTTCTAGGAAAGATACAGCTTTAATAACAAAAAAATAGTTATTATATATTTTCTTACATCATAAGAAAGTTAAAAAACAAAATTCAAAGTTAATAAAAAAGAAATTCTAAGAAACAAATGATTTCCAAAGAAGAATCCTATAACCAGGCATGGTGTTAATTAATTGAAAAGTAAGAGTAAAGAGTAATTAGATATACAAAACCTCTAAAAATGTAATTCACATGTACTCTTTCACAGGAAGCTACTGGAGTATGTGCTCTACCAAAACAAGAACGTAAACCAAAAAATATGAAGACCTAGGATTCAGTAACAGAGAATTCAGCAATAGAGAGGAACAAAGGGAATTTCTAGTTTATGTGAAGGGAAATCTGTGAAGGAAATCTTTTAACAGGATCTTAAAGTATTACATTGAAAAATACTAGACCACACACTGAACCAATTAATCACAAAATCTGGGGATGGGCCCCAGGCATCAGTTTTTTCTAAGCTCTTTAGGTGGTATCAATGCGTAGATAATTTTGATAAGCATTGGTGTAGAAGCTTGTACAAAATGTGCTCCCTGAGGCAGTAGCATTGGCATCTCTGGGGAACTTGTTAGAAATGCAGTATCTCAGGAATGGTAGGGACATGGAAATATGTTTTAAAGACTTGCTGCAGGCTGAGTGTGGACTACTGTGAGAGTGAGAAAATTCTAGGGGCTGCAGTCTTAGGGGAAAGCCCCACACTCTCATGGGCTTTACCTCCAGTAACTCCACTAAAATCTTATGGTGGAAAACCAAGAAAGTTGATGTCCTTGTGCCCCCAGCAGAGGAAAGGGAAGAATAATCATTGTAAAAACACCAGTGCCTTCTCCACAAGGAGGGCCACCTCTCCAGGGGAAGACTGTCAGAGGCTTATCCCAGTGGAGGAAGGGTATTATTTCTACTCTGAGCCAGGCTAGCTTTCCCTAGCCTTCCCATTTTCTAACCCCAACAGGGGTCAGAGATTCAAGGAAATAGATTTGGAATGCTGCAGCCAGAGAAGAGAGTGGGGGACAGAAGCAAAAAAAAAAAATATATATATATATATATATATTACTAGAGAATCACTTGTGAAGGTCACAGCCTCGAGACAGCCCACCAAAGGACTGAGATTAAATCATAAGATTATAAAATACTCTTCTCCCCCACACTGTACCACCGCGCCACGGGGCCCTAGTAGAACAACGGTTACAGCTAAAAAGATGCAAGACACAGACTTTCTCTGAGGATTAATTAGGGAAGTCCAAAGTTAAGAATGAAGGCAAAACAAGGACAAAGGAATTAAAGACCTCTGGCACTATGACTACTGCAAACATTGAACAAAAACACAAATGTTAAAAACACCTAACTCCTAACCAAATTAACATAAATCCTCACATTAAGGATCTATTTATTCAGTTTCTAGTACCTGATATGTATTTGGCTTTCAAGGAAAACTTACAATGTATGCCTAAACCAAGAGAAAAGAAAAGAGATAAAGCAATCATCAGAACAAGATTCAGTTGTAACACAGATGCTGGAAATATCAAATGGGGCATTTAAAATAACTGATTCATGTGTTCGTTGCTCTAATGGAAAAATTAGACAACATGAAAAATAGGTAGCATAAGCAGAGAAGTGAAATCTCTAAGAAAAAATAAAGAAGAAATACTAGAAATAAAAAAAAATCTAAGAGAAGTTGGAGAATATCTTTGATGGGCTCATACTAGACTTGACACAGTGGAGGAAAGAATCAATGAGCAGGAAAATAGGAAAACAGAAACTTCCAAAACTGAAATGCAAAAAGAGGAGAACTTAAAAAGCAAAACAGAACATCCGAAAAATTATATGACCATTTTTAAAAGTGTAAAACATGTATAATTGTAATACTAGAAAGGGAAGAAAGAGAGAATGGAGCAGAAGGTATCCTGAAAGTAATAATGATCAGGAACTTTACAAAATTAGTGACAGACAGCAAACAACAGATGGAGGGAATTTAGCAAACACCAAGCAGGATAGGTACAAATAACTAAATAAATAAACTAAGCATATCATATTCAAGCTGCAGAAAACCGAAGATAAAGACAAAATCTAGAAAGAAGCCAGAGAGAAATACTTTATATGTAGAGGAACAAGGATAAGAATTACGTGAACCTTCTCATCTGAAGCCATGCAAAGAAGAAGAAAGTGGAGTGAAGCATTTAGTGCTGAAAAAGAGAGAAAAACCTCATAAATCTAGAATTATATATCTAGCAAAATTACTCTTCAAACATGAAAGAGAATTAAAGCCTTTCTCAAACAAACAAAAACTGAATTCATTTTCAGCAGGCATAAGAATGTTATCTAAGAAATGTTAAAAAAATATTTAGGCAGGAGGAAATTGATATACGTCAGAAACTTGGATCTACATTTAAAAAGAGCATTAGAGAAGGAAAGACAATGAAGGGAAAATAGAACCTTTTATTTTTCTTATACTTAATTGACCTAAAAGATAACTATTAAAAAATAATAGTAATAATATTTTAGGTGATTATAGTACATGGATAAGTAAAATGACAGCAATGTCACAAGGGATGAGAAGGAGGAATTGGGAATACTCTGTTATAAATCACCTGTACTACATGTGAAGTGATATAGTGTTATTTGAAGGTAGACTTCGATTAGTTTAAAATATATATTGTAAACTCTAAGCTAAACACTAATTTTTTAAAGAAATATAGTTGATTAAAAGAGGAGATAAAACAGAATCATATAAAATGCTTGTTTAAAACCAGACAATACAGAAAAAATTTGAGGAAATGGAAAACAAACAGCAAATGTAACAAATGGAATCTAAGTTACAAATTAGGTAGATATTAACTCAATGATATTAATAATCATTTTGTGAATAGTTTACACATACCAATTAAAAGACTGACTTCGTGAGGGTGGATAAAAAAAGACAAGACTCATGTGTTTAAATATAGACTCAGGTTAAAAGTTGAGGATTGGAGAAAGATATACCATGCTAACCCTAATCAAAGGAAAAGTGGAGTAGCTATGTTAATTTTAGAAGAAGCCAGCTTCAGGACAAGGAATAATTATCAGAGGTTAAGAGGAATATTACATATAAAGCACCTGCTCTGTGTCTAACACCATGACAAATTTTTAAAATTTACATTATTTAATTTATTCCTCTTGAAAATACAATTGGTGAGTGGTATTTACTCTATGTTTAAAGATTTAAAAATTAATAAAATGTGAATAATGGCATTATGAATTGGTCTTCTTTTGTTAACTAAATTACATTGCAACAGCAAGCAAAAATCAGCATTTGAAAGGTGCAAACAGGAACTTAATACACCATTTCATTGGTTAATTTTATATTTCATTGATTATTGTCATATGAGCCTATTCAAAACTGCTGACACTGTTGCGGCTCAGGTAGGCAAGAGACTCAGGGAAAGGCATATCGGTAGAACCTTCTACACTAGCCTGTTGTCATGTGTGGTCGGTGGCTATCTTGTGTCCCAGGCTGCTGATGCCACGCGATCTCACATGTAATCCTGGTGGCAGTTTCTACTGCTACTTACTGTCTCACAGCTTTACCACATGGGTTGATGTGTTTGGTATGTGCTTAGCACATTTTATCTGACTGCCAAGTTGGGGTTTGCTCCACTTAATGAAGCTCCTGCCTTGGTGTCCTGCTACCATTTATCATTTGCAAACACCTCGTCCTGCAGAGCGGGAGCTAGAGGGAGCATGGCTTCATGTTGCTGAGCTGGCTGGAGTCCAGGTTCTTGTAGCTAGTGATCCGCAATTCCATTTCATAATAAGAAAGAGCTTATAGTATTGCTGGTGAAACTGCCTGAAGAAATCCAGGTGCTGGCAAGTCTAGATCCTATTATATAGGATCTAGATAATGTGCTGACCTGTACATTAGTGTTTAAGTCCACCCACCTCATTCCAAGTTACATGACCTTCTGCACCACCAACCTTGTACATTCTGCATTTACAAAATAGACAATATATTACTTGGTCTGATGTGGGAAATGACGTGAGTTATTATACTTTTACAATAAAGAGATAGATGGTATCTTCATTTGTAAATGTACATGGCGATTTATTAACTTATGCAAGAAAAAATATTAATGCTATGTTATAAATATTATTCTTCAACTAAGGACTTTACAAGTAAAATCTAGATCAGATTAAAAACAAAATAAAACAAACTAGCAAATAGTTTAATATCAAGATCAATGTCACTGTCCTCACACTTCCTGGCTTTTGAAGTTTATTTTATACATATTAGTTTTATTTAACACACTTTTATGTAGTGCTGATTATGTGATTTAGCAAGTTCTTCAGGTGATTCTTATGGAGGTGGAACCACTGACTTACAGGGAAAAGTAAAGCTCTTGGATACCTCCTATTATATGAACCTTATTCTCTTACTTTTCTGTTGACTCTTCCTATGCAAATAAAGATCAATAGTGTAATTCTAACTCTATCACACATGAGAAACTTTATATGAAGTTACAAGCTTGGAGGCCACGAACTGCTTGGAAGAGATAGTAGGGAACAACCCAAACACATTTTATCCAGTGACCCCTGGTATTTATGGAGATAGGTTTTTGTTGTTGTTGTTGTTTTCAAATTTAACATGTATTTTAAGTTCAGGGATACGTGTGCAGGTTTGTTACACAGGTAAACTTGTGTCATGGGAGTTCATTGTACAGGTTACTTCATCACCCAGGTATTAAGCCTAGTCCCCATTAATTATTTTTTCTGATCCTCTCCGTCTGCCCACCCCGTGCCCTCCAATAGACCCCAGTGTGTGTGGTTCCCCTCTATGTGTCCATGTGTTGTCATCATTTAGCCCACTTATAAGTGAGAACATGCAGTATTTGGTTTTCTGTTCCTGTGTTAGTTTGCTAAAGACAATGGCCTCTAGCTTTATCCATGTTCCTGCAAAGGACATGATGACATCCTTTTTTATGCCTGCATAGTATTCTAAGGTGTATATATGTACCATATTTTCTTCATCCAGTCTACAGCTGGTGGACATTAGGTTAATTCCATGTCTTTGCTGTCGTAAATAGTGCTGCAGTGAACATACGTGTGCATGTCTCTTTATAATGGAACGATTTGTATTCCTTTGGATATGTACCCCGTAATGGGATTATTGATTTGAGAGATATTTCTGTTTTTAGGTCTTTGAGGAATCACCACAGTGTCTTTCACGATGGTTGAACCAATTTACACTCCCACCAACAATGTATAAATGTTCCTTTTCCTCTGCAACCTCATCAGCATCTGTTATTTTTTGACTTTTTAAGGAAAGGGGTTTTAACCTATAACTCACATTGTATATACATACTTTCAATTGCCTTTGTTTCTGCTTAAAAACTAAATAATCATCAGTGATAATCTCTTGATATGCCCCAGCAACAAGTGAACCACCTTACTGTCAAAGGGGCTGCTCTCTACCAGCATGACTGTACTGGAGAAAACTATCTTTTGATGTTAGAGAACACGATGTTGATGAAAGCAGTAGCAATATAATATCCCTCAAAGCAAAATGGTTAAGAACGTAAGCTCTGTGGAGCAAGTATATTTACATAGTGCCATCACACAAAGTATTGCTTACAGACAAACACAGGTGAGGAAATAGGAAAGAAAACTATTTAGATATTAGCTGAGGCTGATAGTTAAGGACAGATTTTGTTACATGTTAATTTAGGATACTTAATTTTAAAAGAATAAATATATCACTAATGCTATTTTGCATGTTTTAGCACCTTTTTTTCTGAAGTAAACACATGAAAAGAGAAATTAAAGAGCCTTAGATGAAGGTTAAGGCAGTGGCTTTGAGCATATTAGTTGGGTGGTAATTTAAACAATAAAAAATTACAATTGACGGTGTGGTGAAACATTATTGAAGCAGGATGTTATGAGGACTATGGTTTTAATAGGTTGCAGGAGAAAGTGTCGATGCAGAAAGGGCAGAGATGGTCCTGATATTAATGCCTCCAGTAATGATAAAAATATATTGAATTAATTTTATGATACAAATACATCCACAAATATGGAAAATCATGTTTCTTATTCAAAGAATGTTGTGAGGCATGAAGCCTGCTGAAGAATATGAACTAAAATAAGGTAATAAAGAGAGAGAATGTGGCAGTTGCTGTGAATCCAGGCAGTATAATTCTTGTCAGGTTTTTGCTTTTAATTCTGTAAATCTCACTCAGCTTCTATGAGCAAGTCATGGAACTTTACTGCCCCACTGAATCGCTAGATTTCGGTCAAAACTGAAAATTTTTTAACACCAAGGCTAGTCGCTCTGCAGCCAACAGTCAGCCTTTTTTATTGAGTGTACTAGGCTGATTCGATGAGGTGTCAGTCATTCCATCTGTCACTTGGCTCTCAGTTCATGCACCAGATTGACAAGGAGTCTATGTCATTTGCCCTTCTTGTGATGTGGGACATGATCTCTACCGGAAACTCCTTTTCAGAAAAAGATTCTCAGCAGCAAGCCACTTCTATAACTTACCCTAATGATGGTCTTTACATCATCTAAGTGCATACTAAAAATAAAGTTTAATGCTAACCTTTCCACATCGTTCTTCTTAAAGGATTGTTCAGAATGTTCCTCCATGTGCTACATCTTATGGAATGTTTACTCTAAGGTTACCCCCCTGAGTCCATAACTGGTTAACTTAAGAAAACACCGTCCTTCCAAATAGGTAAAGTCAGCTACTACAATGAATTAAATTTATGATTTAGAGAAATATTATGTTCTGGGTATTCAGAAGTTCTAATTGCCTTATGTGTTACTTCTTGACTGTCCAGGTGGCCTTTCACAAACCCTTCATACTCTTCAAAGTGGCTTCCTTCTTCTTCTCTGGGAAGCTTGAAGAACTAAGCAAATGTACTCTAGCCCTCTTAATCTCTCTCCTTCCATACCCACAGTAACCAGTGATGCTTAGCTATTTTGTGGTTTGAATTGTTTCATGTACATAACTCTCAGGGAAAGAACATGTGGTATTTTCCACAGGATCTACCATAGACGTGAGCATCAAAAATTGCTCATTGAATATAAAAGCAATTCGCTCAGTGAGCTCTAATTTCACTTGAAGTTGTTTCCCATAGCATGAAACTCCTGGGGCATGAGAAAACAAGAGAGACTCCCTTAGAAGTCAGTTATTTAGAAAGGAGGCATTCAGTCCCATATACCAGCTGCCTCATACATTTTACCTTCAGATACAGAACATAATATATATATAAATATAAAATTTTAATTTTTTAATTATTTGAATTTTACTTTAAGTTCCAGGATACATGTCCAGAACGTGCAGGCTTGTTACATAGGTATACATGTGTCAAGGTGGTTTGCTGCACCTCTCAGTCCATCATCTAGGTTTTAAGCCCCGCATGCATTAGGTGTTTGTCCTAATGCTCTCTCTCCCCTTGCCTCCCATCTCCCGACAGGCCCCAGTGTGTGAAGTTCCCCTCCCTGTGTCCATGTGTTCTAAGTCCTTTATGGGAAGAACTATCCAAGATGTCTAGGTTAATTCTTGTATTTCCAAAATGTTTTCATTGGCTCCCCATGATTTTTCTTTTTCCTTTGAAGATGAAGCATTCAAAGGCACCAGGTAAGGGAGATAAGGCTCAGTAAGTTAGTGAAGTTATTGGAGCTCACTCATTGCAAAGGACAAAATATATACACCTGAAAAGTGAAAATAGCAATAGAGTGATTTCCAGGGCCAAAGAAGTCAGGGCTTCTGGCAGCGAGGTTGAGATGGATGATGTGTTTGGAATCATTTGTGTTTATGGTGCCTTTGTAGGCCTGTGACTGCCTGTGCTTAGGAAGATAAGAAACGCTGAGAGGTAACAATTTTCTGCCTAAGAATGTGAGAAATGACAGCAAAATAAGTAGGATTTTCATGTTGCAGCAGTGGTAGCTGGAAAGCTTACTGAATTTGAGATACTGATAAGCCCAGAATGGAAATAAAGCCAACCCTCTGATGCCCCCACCACCTCCTTGAAAATGATCTTTGTGAGGCCAATATTCAAAATTCTCACAATTCAAAGACATTACTCTGTCCTAATTATCTTTGGCTTTCCATAGCATTCGGCTCCCCACTATTCATGGTAGTCTCTAATTTGACATACAGGATGCCCCATTCCTCTGTTGTCTTTTTTTTTCTTTTTTGGCCTACTCCCCTCTTTTCAGAGAAAAGGGACTAGGGGCTAAAGAAAGCTAAATGCTCACCACGTGTCTTCTGATTAACTGTGTGTTACTTAAGGGGAATGACAGAGAGAGCAAAGTCTGTTACTAGGTGAGGTCAAGGACATCGTTCAGAAGAAACTGAGCAAGTGACTGCTTGGCAACTATGTACAGAAGGGATGAAGAATGAAAGTTAAGTAGACAATCTAAATGAATTCTCGAAACTTCTGAAAGGAGCTATCTTTGACCTTGAAGGGGAATGTAGGCAAAATAAAGGATAAAATAACTGACACTCATTAAAGACCAAATTTGTGTAGGGCACCTCATTTTATGCATTATACAAGAAAAAATTTGATAAACAACAAAAAAATTAGAAGTTTTTGCTCATCAGAGGACACTACTGAGAAAATGAGTAGGCAATCCACAGAGAGAATAAAAAGAAACATTTGCAAAACATATATTTGAGACCTCATTGTCTCATTTTACTTCAGAAAATTCTGGGCTGTTAGGAATTATAGTTTTCCTCTTTTAGAAAGTAAGAGGTTTTTAACTTTGGAGGCTTTTTAATAAAAATCCTCAAACATCAAAAAGCCAAAAGAATTTTACAGTAAATGTTCATATATCTATTACCTAGATTCTATCATTAACATTTTATTATTCTTGTTTTGCTACAAATTTATTCATCAATCTGTTTTGTTTTTTAATATATAGTTCAAAGTAAATTGCAGTTAACAGTACATGTCTCCCCACACACCTCAACATGTACGTCATTAACTATATTTCAATATTTTTTATGAATATTTTTCTCTTGATATAAAATATACACACACGTATGTGTATGCAATGAAATTCACAAATCTTAAGTTTATTCCCTGAGTGTTGAAAAATACAAACATACCTGTGTAAGCCAAGCTGCTATCAAGATACAGACCATTGTCATCACCGTCATGCTCCGTTCTGGCCATTGCCACCTGTCCCCAAAGTTTTAACCACTGTGTGGATTTTTTTTAATTGTTTAATGTTGCCTGTTTAGAAGTTCTTATAAATGAAATTAAATAGTGTGCATTTTTTCCTGTAAGGCTTCTTCTACTCAGCACAATTACTTTGAGATCTATCTATGTTGTCAATATGTTAGTATTTTTTCTTTTCATTGTTTACTAGTATTCCGCTGTGTTATTATACCACAGTGTGCTTATTGATTCTATTATTAATAGATACCTAGGCTGAAAGCAGTTTGAGACTATTATAAATAAAACTGCTATGAGTGTTATTGTACAAATATTTTTGTGAATACATATTTTTAAATTCCTTATGTGAACACCTAGGAATGGAATTGCTGTGAGATACTGTCACTTCTCGAAAGTGACAGTATCATTTTGCATTTTTACAAAATCAGATGTGAGTTGCAGTTACTCCACATCCTTACCAAAATTTGGTGTGGTCAGTCTTTTAATATTTATTATTCTGATGGGGTTTGGAGTGGTATCTCATTGTGGTTTTAATTTTCATTTCTCTAATGATTACTGATTTTGAGCAGTTTTTCCTGTGTTTATTGGCCATTTGTATTAATATATTGGCCATATATCATTTTGTGAAAGGTTTTGTTCAAATGTTTTGCCCATTTAAAAAATTGAATTATTGGGAGTCCTAGATGGGCGGATCACTTGAGGTCGGGAGTTTGAGACCAGCCTGGCCAACATGGTGAAACTGTCTCTACTAAAAATACAAAAATTAGCTGGGTGTGTTGGCAGGTACCTGTAATTCCAGCTATTTGGGAGGCTGAAGCAGGAGAATCACTTGAACCTGGGAGGTAGAGGTTGCAGTGAGCTGAGATTGTGCCACTGCACTCCAGTCTGGGTGACAGAGTGAGATTCTGCCTCAAAAAAAAATTAGGTTATTGGACTTTTTTATTATTAAAGTTTAAAATTACTCATATCCTGGACACCTGTTCTTTATCAGATATATGTTTCACAGATAGATATTTCTCCCTACTCTGTGGCTTGCCTATTCATTTTCTCAATGGTGTCTTTTGATGCGAAGAAGTTTTAAATTTTGACGTATTACATTTTTCTTTTATAATTATTCTTTTGTGTGATCTGTTTAAGAAAGCTTTGTCTAGCTCCAAGCCATACAGGTATCCCCCTGCATTTTTCTATAAAATATTTAGTGTTTCATATTTTACAGTTGGGTCAATCTTTAAATTAATTTTTGTGTGTGGCATGAGGTAGATGTTGAGATTTATTTTTTACCATATGGATATCTAATGATTAGACTACCCTTTGTTGAAAACACCTTCCTTTCTCTATTGCATTGCTTTGCCTTTTCTCTGAGACTTTTACATAAGTTGGCCAAGATTTCAGTTAGTAGATCAAGGGACATTAGTCTGAACTTATGTTTGATTGATAAGGCCATTTGTGTTCTTTCCCAATTTTTACCTAATGAAAAATAATACTATCAATTACCAACATTTACTAGCCACTGTGATAATTGTCTTAGCGTGGATTTGTTTCATTTGTAAACTCTATTAAATAAACTTTGTAAAAAATAAACTTTTTTATGATGTCCACTTAGAGATAAGGAAACTAGGGCTCAGAGTGGTAGAATGTGTCAAAGCCACACAACTCATAAGTGACAAAACCAAAACTTGACCTGAGGCCTGTCTGAATCCAAAAATGGCTCTCCCAATCAGTGTGCTATGATGCCCTGTATTAGTTCCTTCTCACACTGCTATGAAGGAATACCCAAGACTGAGTAATTTATAAAGAAAAGAGGTTTAATTGACTCACAGTTCTGCATATCTGGGGAGGCCTCAGGAAACTTACAATCATGGTGGAAAGCACCTCTTCACAGGATGGCAGGAGAGAAAAATGAGTGCCAGCAGGAGAAATGCCAGATGTTTATAAAACCATCAGATCTTGTGAGAACTCACTCACCATCATGAGAACAGTATAAGGGAGGCTTTTCCGATGATTCAATTACCTCTGCCTGATCCCTCCCACGACAAGTGGAGATTATGGGAACTACAATTCAAGATGAGATTTGGGTGGGGACACAGCCAAACCATATCATTCAGCTCCTGGCCCCTTCCAGATCTCATGTATATCCTCACATTTTAAAACACAATCATGCATTTCCAACAGTCCTTCGAAGTCTTAACTCATTCCAGCACTAACTCCAAAAGTCCAAGTCCAAAGTCTCATCTGAGACAAGGCAAGTCTTTTCCCCCAGTGAGCCTGCAAAATCAAAATCAAGTTAGTTACTTCCTAGATACAATAGGGGTACAGGCATAGGTAAATACATCCATTCCAAATGGGAGAAATTGGCTAAAACAAAGGAGCTACAGGCCCCATGCAAGCCCAAAATCCAATAGAGCATTCATTAAACCTTAAGGTTCCAGAATGATCTCCTTTGACTCCATGTCTCACATCCAGGTCATGCTGATGCAAGAGGTGGGCTCCCATGGCCTTGGCCAGCTACACCCCTGTGGCTTTGCAGGGTACAGCACCCCTCCCAGCTGCTTTCACAGGTTGGTGTTGAGTGTCTGTGGCTTTTCCAGGCACACAGTGCAAGCTGTTGGTGGATCCACCATTCTGGAGTCTGGAGGATGGTGGCCCTCTTCTCACAGCTGCAGTAGGCAGTGTCCCCAGTGGGGATGCTGTGTGGGGTCTTTGACACCCCCATTTCCCTTATGCACTGCCCTGGCAGAGGTTCTCCATGAGGTCTCTGCCCCTGCAGCCTGCAGCACACTTCTACCTAGACATCCAAGTGTTTTCATACATCCTGTGAAATCTAGGCAGAGGTTCCCAAACCTCAATTCTTCACTTCTGCGCACCTGCAAACTTAACACCATGAGGAAGCTGCCAAGGCTTAGGGCTTGCACTCTCTGAAGCCATGGCCCAGGCTGTATCTTGGCCCCCTTTAGCTATGGCTGAAGCAGTTGGGATGCAGGGCATCAAGTCCTGAGACTACACACACCTGGCGAGCCCTGGGCCTGGCCCGCAACACCATTGTTTCCTCCTTGGTCTCTGTGCTTGTGATGGTAAGGGCTGCTGTGAAGGTCTCTGACATGCCCCAGAGACATTTTAACCATGGTCTTGGTGATTAACATTTGGCCCCTCATTACTTATGCAAATTTCTCCAGCCAGCTTGAATTTCTTCCCAGAAAATTGGTTTTTCTTTTCTATCACAAGACCAGGCTGCAAACCTTCCAAACTTTTATGCTCTGCTTCCTCTTGAATGCTTTACCAGTTAGAAATTTCTTCCACCAGATACCCTAAATCATCCCTCTCCAGTTCAAAGTTCAGCAGATCTCTAGGGCAGGGGCAAAATGCCACCAGTCTCTTTGCTAAAGCATAGCAAGAACCACCTTTATTCCAGTTCTCAATAAGTTCCTCACCTCCATCTGAGACCACCTCAGCCTCTCAGCCCGGACTTCATTTTCCATATCACTATCAGCATTTTGGTCAAAGCCATTCAACAAGTCTCTAGGAAGGTCCAAACTTTCCCATATCATCCTGTCTTCTTCTGAGCCCTCTGATACGGTTTGACTGTGTGCCCTTCCAAATCTCGTATTGATTTTTAGTTCCCATAATCCCCAAATGTCGTGGGAGGGACCTGGTGGGAGGTAATTGAGTGATGGGGGTGGTTACCCCTGTGCTGCTCTTCTCATGATAGTGAATTCTCATGAGATCTGACGATCTTCTAAGGGGTTTCCCCCCTTTTGCTTGGCACTTCTTCTTCCTGCCATCATGTGAAGAAGGATGTGTTTGCTTCTCCTTCCACCATGATTATAAGTTTCCTGAGGCCTCCCCAGCCAGGCAGAATTGTGAGTCAATAAATTACCCATTCTTGGGCGGTCCTTTATAGCAGCATGAGAATGGACTAATACACCATCCAAACTGTTCCAACCTCTGTTACTCAGCTCCAAAGTTGCTTCCACATTTTTAAGTATCCTTACAGTAATGCCCCACTACCCAGTAACAATTATGTGTTAATCCATTTTCATGCTGCTAATAAAGACATACCGAAGACTACGTAATTTTTAAAGAAAAGAGGTTTTAATTGACTCACAGTTCCACAGGGATGGAAGGAAGAAATAGGCCTCAGGAAACTTACAATCATGGCAGAAAGGGAAGCAAATATGTCCTTCTTCACATGACAGCAGGAAGGAGAAGAATGAGCAAAGAGGGGAAAAGCCCCTCATAAAACCATCAGATCTTGCGAGAACTCACTTACTATCATGAGAACAGCATGGAAGGACTGCCCTCATGATCTCATCACCTCCCAGGAGTCCTCTCCTGCAACACATGGGGATTATAATTCAGATTACAATCCAAGATGAGATTTGGATGGAGATACAGAGCCAGACTATATTATGTCCCTTAATGAAAATCAGTGTGCCAATCATACATTTTACCTTGTGGGAAGTAACTGAGACATTAGCTAAGATTGCTTCTACTACATAGAAAATAAGCATATTTGATTCTATGTACCACCCTGAGGAAACTGGAATTTCAAACCAGTATTCCTCAAATGGTAGCTCACTTTCTTTAATGACTTATGTTTTTATTCTTTACTCTATATTTTACTGACAGTATTTGAATAAATCTGCTTGCAAATGTAATATAAAAGTAGCCCAGAGTAAGTATGGAAAGCTGAGCTTATAAAATTCTTCTTCCTTATCAGTTGAAACAAAACAGGCTTTTCAGTCCTCTGAAGTAATTTCTATAATAAGAATTCCAATCTGAGATCAGATTTTCTTAGTTTCAAGAAATCTGAGGAAAAGCATTGTGATTTAAAGTCCTACTAGGGCAAAAGCTACATGTCTATTTGTTCAGAAAATATTTGGTCATTATGCTCTTAGTGTTTCAATAATGACCTAAAGAGAAAGGTGCTCTCTCAATATATGTGAGATTTATTGCAAGTATATTTGTAAGGAGAATTGTACCAACTATTTTGCAAGAGCATGTAAAAAATTGAAGCTCCATACTATATTTTCTTAAAAGTAATTCAGCAGTAACTTGAAATTGCTTTCATATACAAAAAGATGACAATAGTATTTCCTCAAATGGATTTGAATATAAGGGTTTTGTTCTTTAAATAATAATGGAAAATTGAAAATTGCACAATAAGATATTCCTTCCTGCTTTATTAAGATCAGTCATGGCTGCATTTAATAGAAGCAGGCAACTTTTTTTTTTTTAACCATATTATTTTTTTTGTTCACTTTTGCCTCTTGTAGCTCTACATTAGTGCAAAGAAAATGGAGCTGTGAAGAGCTTCTGGGATTTGCTCTTGATCTTGCAAGCACAGTCCCCTCCCCCAGTGTGACATTTGTTGAACTCCAATTACCACTTTTATCTGCGTTTGAACACACATTGCTAGGTTCAACAAACACATGCTTTACTGTGCTTAGAAGGAATAAAGATAACAATCTCATGCAACTTTGTGACTGTTTCCTAAGGATTATACCTTGGAAGTATAGAAGAATAGATTTATAGTTCTGTCTCATAATGGGGCTTCCTACACCCTGCCTATTTATAAAATTAAGAAGAGGATTAAATGAAATAGCTAAGTAATGTATATTTGTGAAGTATGAAGGGGCAGATTCTATTACTAAACAAGGAATTGCTTTCTCATTCCTTAATTATATTTAGTGCTATGTCATTCATCCATCAAATTTTACAGAAGTGAAAAGTGAATGGGTATGAGAGTTGTATAGTATAGTTGAGAAAATTTATAAAAGGTTTGGAAGTATTAAAAATAATTCTACATTGAATGTAAATTAAATTGTTAAGGAAAGTTATCGATGATGAAAAGGTAAGATTTCTAAAGTTTTAGGAGAGTATAAATTAGATGTTCATTAGGTCAGAGATTGTTACATTTTTCCCTGCCTTATTACTATGTTTATTATATTTAACTTAAGCACAAAACAATATTGCTGATATATTAAATATTAATATTTATTTGAAGGTTATAATTTTATCATAATTCACCATAATTTTCTATACTGGGTGCATTAATAGTATATTTTTATAAAGTGTACATTTTTCCATTTTCCACAAGTTAGTGAAAAGACAAGATTCCACTAACAGAAATTTATTGTACAGTAAACCCTAGGATTACATATCTATTCTATCTAAGAGATTTCAATTTTAGCCAAGGTCCAATAGACAATTCTATATGTAATTGAGATGGTGACTGACAATTGAGTTAGGAATTAAAGTTTAGTGACAAATTTGGAAACATCCAAATCCATTATTGAGTTGCCACCATTTGCACATACTATTGTATTTGCTTGAGAAAGTTGAAAAAAATATTTTGAGACAATTTCTGTCTTTGGGTATTTTACAGTCTGATAGGAGAGATAAGATAAATGAAAAAATCTTAAGCACACATGCACAGATGCACATAAGCAGGCACACACACACCCTACACACAGATACACATAGTAATACGTGTTAAGTAAATATAAAAAACAGCCAGAAAAGACATGATGTGTCAGAAGTCTAGAGACTTTGTATCTATTCGCTTTCCTATCATTATTTTATTTGCTTACGTATTCTTATCCTGTTTTATTCTCTCTAAATATTTGAGATAGTAAAAAAAAGATATAATTTGCAAGATTTTTAAGACAAACATAATGGATGAAATATGTGTGAAGAAAAAGTTTTGCTAGGAAAAAGTAATTTAAAAACAAAGGGACAGTAGAGTTCAAAATGGATGTTCTGCGATCTTAAGCACTTCATAGATGTAGGCAAAATCGTTGGGTATGAACCTTCTAGAAAGCAGTTAAAGGGAGATCTGATTAGGTTTGTCATTTTAAAAGTCTAAATAGAGCAGTTGCACAGGAGGGACTTATCTGTCCTCCATACTGAGCAAGGAGAGAATTGTTTTCTATCTAACCTCAAAAAGAGAACATTGTGGGATAGAGTCAACATTCTCAACACATCGTTGCTATAAACATAACAGATTTCATGGGATTATTTTGATGACATCCCTCCAGATGGGCTGCTGGTTTAATGTTAATTTGATCTGGAGATAGTTGTGATGTGTAATTTTGGACCAGTCACTTGCCCTTTATAAGCTTTAGTTTAGTTTCTAAGTTTAGTCTCCTCATCTGCACAATGAGGGAATTAGACTGATTGGATGATTTAGAGAAGAAATTATAGTTTAAGCGCCTGTGAGAGGTGAAATCATTGGTGTCAATGATGGCAAAGAAGGATTGGAGAAAGAGGTATTGAGTTTGGTCACAGACAAGTTGACAGTTTTGCAAAAACTTTAAGGAGACAGTTGGAAACAAGGCCTCAGATAATTACTGAAGCTGAAAAAAAATGTGGGTCAGTGCTACATATCAAAGATTAGAGATATGAAAAAAAAATTTCTCCTGGGGGAAATCTGTAGATGAAAGACAAAAGCCAATCCATAAAGAATGACAGGAGTAAGAGTCACGAGGTGAAAGAGGAGCCAACAAGGTGACAGAGAAATATAGAAATCAAGCATTTAAAAAGGATATAATGATAAATGTTAATTGTACGAATTATCATCAAAGATAATACTTGAAGATAAGATACAATAATAGGTGTGATAAAATATAATTGATATGTTCAAATTAAACACACAAAGAAAATTATATTAGTAACTATAGATGCTAGGTACCACAGAATATTTTTTTCTAAGATAGAGTTGTGGCTCTCAAAACTATGTTATGGGAACAAAGTGCAGTTAAGTAAAAAATAATCAGAGCATAAGCTAGAGTATCACAAATACCCAAAGATAAACAAAAATTTCTGCATCTTTGATAAAGATGGGTTACATTCAGCCAACAGTCCATGGTGGGTTCAATTAAGGAAAAAAATTAAAAATTACACCTACAAGACAAAGAGACAAGATTAAAGAAGGGAGGAGGAGTAAAGTACTTTTGAATGTCAGAAAAAGCTTGGACAAAGTCTTAGACATAGGAAAGTTTGGGATTTTCAGAAAACAGCTAGTAACTATGTTGGTCACATAGAGTATATGTAACGCAGTAGCTATTGATATTTTCGAAAAAGTTAAGTTGAGACTCTCTAATTCTAGAGTAAGAAAAGTTATACTTAATATGTTGGATGATGAAAAGCTATTCAAGATTTTTGAGCCAGTAATTGGCATGATCAGGGCAGTCCCTTAGTAAGATGCATGTGACAGTTATAGATAGGACAAAGGAGAAAAGGGTTGAGCAGGGATAAGCTGGGATGGGAGTTCTCATTACACCATGGCAATAGTGTAGGTGGCCTGAACTGGAGAAGTCACAGTAGAAATGAAAAGATCCAGAGGGCTAGCAGACCTGGGCAGAAACTGAATGTCAGTGTGTAACTACTGGCAAATGACAGTGGACCCTAAGGCTAATTCCCTATCTCCCTGCCATCTTTCTTACTTAGTAAAAATGGACTATGGTGTTTTGCTTCTACCTATCTCAGTGATGCTGTCAGAATTGATTATGCATGTTTCTCCAAAGTAATCTAAAGTGCTTTAATTCTTTGGAACTGGACACTATGTAAATACGATTATTCATTACGTGTAAAAGAGGAATACAGAATGATGGATGTGCCTAGCCAACGTGAGAGAACTGTTTAAGAATATAGAGAGGGAAATAAGCTAAGTAATCAATATCATGTTTTAATGTGGAGAGCTAAAGACATTGATAGAAGGATACTGAGTGGAAGGGAAATAGATGAGGATAATGCATTTGGGAGTTAAGACTGATAAAAGAGGGCTATGTTACACTAAATAATTTCAAGAGAAAAGGTGAGTATTTTAGGTTCAGTGTTCAATATTATAAAGTAATAAGAAAAAGTTTAAAATGAAAATTAGAGGTAATTTGTAACATTTATTAAAAAGTTGTAAGAACAGTTATGTATGTAGATGTACATTCTGAATTTTGCATCAAAAGTGATCAACACATACACAAATGCATTATAGAATAACATTTTATTTCAAAGACAAGTCACTGGAATTGTACAGTTCAAGTGATTAAAGTCAGGTGACTAGTATTCAAAAGGTTGGGCACCATTGTAGGCTACTGTGGCATTGACATTAAGGTGTCAATTTCTCTGGAGTACACAGAGATCACTTTAGGATCATGTTTTTACTTGGTACCTATAACAATAGCCATGAAAAGAAAGAACTATGACAGTGAAATTTGGACTTTGAAACATTTTTTTTTTTTCTGTTTTCAGTCCAGGATTATGGATCAGATTGACCTAGCATTTAACATAGATTGAAAGTCTATGGTAAACTATTAGAAAATAGTGTATCGCTTTCTTGTTTTCTCAAGCCACTGAAAAAATAATAATTAAAAAAGAAAGTAGTACATCACTTAGCATAAACTAAGTTATGTCACGGTTTGACAACTAATGCCGTGGCCTGGTGCAGAGAGGACTCTCTGCTTTGGATTAAGATAAGAAATGAATTAAATTGGTCTTTTAGGTCCCTTCCCTCCACCTTTATTGAAACCTTACCACACTAGCTGCTTGGTCTCCTTCCCACTTAGAATGTCTTTAAAGCTTTTCCTCCTATCAGCTGATAGTTTTAAGATTAAAGTGAACATATGAGTGTTGAAGAACATTCTAGAATTCAAAGCTATAATGGTGACATGAGGACTAGAGGTATTTCTCTGAGGGCAAGAAGTATCACTTGTGTCTATTTGTCTGGCCAGTTGAGCACGATGATTCCAGCCATGAGAGAAGAGAACGCTGGGCTGAGAGGTTAGCTGTTGGAATAAGGTTTGGTTAACTTTGGAATTATACAATCAGCGGCGGGATGTCCTCACCAGCACTTCTAAGAGATCAAACAAGAGGGCCTCCAGCTCCCTAAATTCTGGTTCTACTGTACCAACTCTGCTTTAATTTGTTTTAGGTAATGGGATTCCAGATGCTATTACATTAAGAATTCTAATTTAACTCTTAAAAAGTGTTTTCTTAGATAAAGTAACTGGGACTCAGGGAGACAGAGTAACTTAGTGACTCACCCAAGTTTCCCCTTGTCTCCAATTCCAGGGTGCCACTCACCATGTTATTATGTTGATTTGTGAAAAGACTCTCAAGTAGGTTCAATTTCATAGCCCCAGTTTAAGAGAGAGGCTAAGTAAGGATTTGGCATACCACGTCGGAAAGGTTGCCAAGCCCTAGATTTCACTGATGAGACGGTTCCATTCTCATCTGTGTGTGCTGATCAGCTTCCACCTAAACCAAGGAGAGCTCCCATTTGCTTTGTGTGAACTGGCTTTGCTGTAGCAGTGCTAACTGGCTACAAGGTAGATTTCTTACTATCAATTTGGCATGACTCTTTGCTCTTACCCTTATGTATGACAATCAAGTCTACATGGATGCCTAGAGGATGCTTTAGGGATTGGAGGACATAAATGGGACTGAAAAGCTCAAAAATGAGGGCATGTCACAAAAACTGAAATTAGAGAGTAATTATGGTACTTAGGGCTATGGGAAGAACTAATGGGATCAAACTAATAAAATATTTCTTGAGAGCAAGTGACATTAGCTTGTGTGAGGAGTCCAAAAAGACTGTGGAATTATGTTCTGTGCCATCAAAATCCTTACCCCATCCACCCAGAAGAGAAAAGTATATCCCTCACAGGCAGATTGGCCTCATATGCTTTTGCTCTAATTTTCCGTTTGTCTGAATAAAGATGTAACACAATACAATTGAAAAAGGATGTGGATTCAGTGCTGGACAGCAATAGTTCTAGCCATGGGTTCTCTGTCTTTTTTTTTTTTTTTTTTTTTTTTTTTTAGGAGATTGCATATTTATTTATTTATTTTTGATAATTCAGTACAATTTTTTTATTTTTTTTATTTTTTATTTTTTTAATTTTTTTTCTTGTATTATTATTATTATTATTATTATTATACTTTAGGTTTTATGGTACATGTGCGCAATGTGCAGGTAAGTTACATATGTATACATGTGCCATGCTGGTGCGCTGCACCCACCAACTCGTCATCTAGCATTAGGTATATCTCCCAATGCTATCCTTCCCCCCTCCCCCCACCCCACAACAGTCCCCGAAGTGTGATGTTCCCCTTCCTGTGTCCATGTGTTCTCATTGTTCAATTCCCACCTATGAGTGAGAATATGCGGTGTTTGGTTTTTTATTCTTGCGATAGTTTACTGAGAATGATGATTTCCAATTTCATCCATGTCCCTACAAAGGACATGAACTCATCATTTTTTATGGCTGCATAGTATTCCATGGTGTATATGTGCCACATTTTCTTAATCCAGTCTATCATTGTTGGACATTTGGGTTGGTTCCAAGTCTTTGCTATTGTGAATAATGCAGCAATAAACATACGTGTGCATGTGTCTTTATAGCAGCATGATTTATAGTCCTTTGGGTATATACCCAGTAATGGGATGGCTGGGTCGAATGGAATTTCTAGTTCTAGATCCCTGAGGAATCGCCACACTGACTTCCACAAGGGTTGAACTAGTTTACAGTCCCACCAACAGTGTAAAAGTGTTCCTGTTTCTCCACATCCTCTCCAGCACCTGTTGTTTCCTGACTTTTTAATGATTCCCATTCTAACTGGTGTGAGATGGTATCTCATTGTGGTTTTGATTTGCATTTCTCTGATGGCCAGTGATGGTGAGCATTTTTTCATGTGTTTTTTGGCTGCATAAATGTCTTCTTTTGAGAAGTGTCTGTTCATGTCCTTTGCCCACTTTTTGATGGGGTTGTTTGTTTTTTTCTTGTAAATTTGTTGGAGTTCATTGTAGATTCTGGATATTAGCCCTTTGTCAGATGAGTAGGTTGCGAAAATGTTCTCCCATTTTGTAGGTTGCCTGTTCACTCTGATGGTAGTTTCCTTTGCTGTGCAGAAGCTCTTTAGTTTAATTAGATCACATTTGTCAATTTTGGCTTTTGTTGCCATTGCTTTTGGTGTTTTAGACATGAAGTCCTTGCCCATGCCTATGTCCTGAATGGTAATGCCTAGGTTTTCTTCTAGGGTTTTTATGGTTTTAGGTCTAACGTTTAAGTCTTTAATCCATCTTGAATTGATTTTTGTATAAGGTGTAAGGAAGGGATCCAGTTTCAGCTTTCTACATATGGCTAGCCAGTTTTCCCAGCACCATTTATTAAATAGGGAATCCTTTCCCCATTTCTTGTTTTTGTCAGGTTTGTCAAAGATCAGATACTTGTAGATATGTGGCATTATTTCCGACGGCTCTGTTCTGTTCCATTGATCTATATCTCTGTTTTGGTACCAGTACCATGCTGTTTTGGTTACTGTAGCCTTGTAGTATAGTTTGAAGTCAGGTAGTATGATGCCTCCAGCTTTGTTCTTTTGGCTTAGGATTGACTTGGCGATGCGGGCTCTTTTTTGGTTCCATATGAACTTTAAAGTAGTTTTTTCCAATTCTGTGAAGAAAGTCATTGGTAGCTTGATGGGGATGGCATTGAATCTGTAAATTACCTTGGGAAGGATGGCCATTTTCATGATATTGATTCTTCCTACCCATGAGCATGGAATGTTCTTCCATTTGTTTGTATCCTCTTTTATTTCCTTGAGCAGTGGTTTGTAGTTCTCCTTGAAGAGGTCTTTCACATCCCTTGTAAGTTGGATTCCTAGGTATTTTATTCTCTTTGAAGCAATTGTGAATGGGAGTTCACTCATGATTTGGCTCTCTGTCTGTCTGTTATTTATGTATAAGAATGCTTGTGATTTTTGCACATTGATTTTGTATCCTGAGACTTTGCTGAAGTTGCTTATCAGCTTAAGGAGATTTTGGGCTGAGACAATGGAGTTTTCTAGATATACTATCATGTCATCTGCAAACAGGGACAATTTGACTTCCTCTTTTCCTAATTGAATACCCTTGATTTCCTTCTCCTGCCTAATTGCCCTGGCCAGAACTTCCAACACTATGTTGAATAGAAGTGGTGAGAGAGGGCATCCCTGTCTTGTGCCAGTTTTCAAAGGGAATGCTTCCAGTTTTTGCCCATTCAGTATGATATTGGCTGTGGGTTTGTCATAAATAGCTCTTATCATTTTGAGATACGTCCCATCAATTCCTAATTTATTGAGAGTTTTTAGCATGAAGGGTTGTTGAATTTTGTCAAAGGCCTTTTCTGCATCTATTGAGATAATCATGTGGTTTTTGTCTTTGGTTCTGTTTATATGCTGGATTACATTTATTGATTTGCGTATATTGAACCAGCCTTGCATCCCAGGGATGAAGCCCACTTGATCATGGTGGATAAGCTTTTTGATGTGCTGCTGGATTCTGTTTGCCAGTATTTTATTGAGGATTTTTGCATCAATGTTCATCAAGGATATTGGTCTAAAATTCTCTTTTTTTGTTGTGTCTCTGCCAGGCTTTGGTATCAGGATGATGCTGGCCTCATAAAATGAGTTAGGGAGGATTCCCTCTTTTTCTATAGATTGGAATAGTTTCAGAAGGAATGGTACCAGCTCCTCCTTGTACCTCTGGTAGAATTCGGCTGTGAACCCATCTGGTCCTGGACTTTTTTTGGTTGGTAAGCTATTGATCATTGCCACAATTTCAGCTCCTGTTATTGGTCTATTCAGAGATTCAACTTCTTCCTGGTTTAGTCTTGGGAGGGTGTATGTGTTGAGGAATTTATCCATTTCTTCTAGATTTTCTAGTTTATTTGCATAGAGGTGTTTATAGTATTCTCTGATGGTAGTTTGTATTTCTGTGGGATCGGTGGTGATATCCCCTTTATCATTTTTTATTGCATCTATTTGATTCTTCTCTCTTTTTTTCTTTATTAATCTTGCTAGCGGTCTATCAATTTTGTTGATCCTTTCAAAAAACCAGCTCCTGGATTCATTTATTTTTTGAAGGGTTTTTTGTGTCTCTATTTCCTTCAGTTCTGCTCTGATTTTAATTATTTCTTGCCTTCTGCTAGCTTTTGAATGTGTTTGCTCTTGCTTTTCTAGTTCTTTTAATTGTGATGTTAGGGTGTCAATTTTGGATCTTTCCTGCTTTCTCTTGTAGGCATTTAGTGCTATCAATTTCCCTCTACACACTGCTTTGAATGCATCCCAGAAATTCTGGTATGTTGTGTCTTGGTTCTCGTTGGTTTCAAAGAACATCTTTATTTCTGCCTTCATTTCGTTATGTACCCAGTAGTCATTCAGGAGCAGGTTGTTCAGTTTCCACGTAGTTGAGCGGTTTTGAGTGAGAATCTTAATCCTGAGGTCTAGCTTTATTGCACTGTGATCTGAGAGACAGTTTGTTACAATTTCTGTTCTTTTACATTTATTGAGGAGAGCTTTACTTCCAAGTATATGGTCAATTTTGGAATAGGTGTGGTGTGGTGCTGAAAAAAATGTATATTCTGTTGATTTGGGGTGGAGAGTTCTGTAGATGTCTATTAGGTCCGCTTGGTGCAGAGCTGAGTTCAATTCCTGGGTATCCTTGTGAACTTTCTGTCTCGTTGATCTGTCTAATGTTGACAGTGGGGTGTTAAAGTCTCCCATTATTAATGTGTGGGAGTCTAAGTCTCTTTGTAGGTCACTCAGGACTTGCTTTATGAATCTGGGTGCTCCTGTATTGGGTGCATATATATTTAGGATAGTTAGCTCTTCTTGTTGAATTAATCCCTTTACCATTATGTAATGGCCTTCCTTGTCTCTTTTGATCTTTGTTGGTTTAAAGTCTGTTTTATCAGAGACTAGGATTGCAACCCCTGCCTTTTTTTGTTTTCCATTTGCTTGGTAGATCTTCCTCCATCCTTTTATTTTGAGCCTATGTGTGTCTCTGCACGTGAGATGGGTTTCCTGAATACAGCACACTGATGGGTCTTGAGTCTTTATCCAGTTTACCAGTCTGTGTCTTTTAATTGGAGCATTTAGTCCATTTACATTTAAAGTTAATATTGTTATGTGTGAATTTGATCCTGTCATTATGATGTTAGCTGGATATTTTGCTCGTTAGTTGATGCAGTCTCTTCCTAGTCTCGATGGTCTTTACATTTTGGTATGATTTTGCAGTGGCTGGTACCGGTTGTGCCTTTCCATGTTTAGCGCTTCCTTCAGGAGCTCTTTTAGGGCAGGCCTGGTGGTGACAAAATCTCTCAGCATTTGCTTGTCTGTAAAATATTTTATTTCTCCTTCACTTATGAAGCTTAGTTTGGCAGGATATGAAATTCTGGGTTGAAAATTCTTTTCTTTAAGAATGTTGAATATTGGCCCCCACTCTCTTCTGGCTTGTAGGGTTTCTGCCGAGAGATCCGCTGTTAGTCTGATGGGCTTCCCTTTGATGGTAACCCGACCTTTCTCTCTGGCTGCCCTTAACATTTTTTCCTTCATTTCAACTTTGGTGAATCTGACAATTATGTGTCTTGGAGTTGCTCTTCTCGAGGAGTATCTTTGTGGCGTTCTCTGTATTTCCTGAATCTGAATGTTGGCCTGCCTTGCTAGATTGGGGAAGTTCTCCTGGATAATATCCTGCAGAGTGTTTTCCAACTTGTTTCCATTCTCCCCGTCACTTTCAGGTACACCAATCAGACGTAGATTTGGTCTTTTCACATAGTCCCACATTTCTTGGAGGCTTTGCTCGTTTCTTTTTATTCTTTTTTCTCTAAACTTCCCTTCTCGCTTCATTTCATTCATTTCATCTTCCAGGGCTGATACCCTTTCTTCCGTTTGATCGCATCGGCTCCTGAGGCTTCTGCATTCTTCACGTAGTTCTCGAGCCTTGGTTTTCAGCTCCATCAGCTCCTTTAAGCACTTCTCTGTATTGGTTATTCTAGTTATACATTCTTCTAAATTTTTTTCAAAGTTTTCAACTTCTTTGCCTTTGGTTTGAATATCCTCCCGTAGCTCGGAGTAATTTGATCGTCTGAAGCCTTCTTCTCTCAGCTCGTCAAAGTCATTCTCCGTCCAGCTTTGTTCCGTTGCTGGTGAGGAACTGCGTTCCTTTGGAGGAGGAGAGGTACTCTGGTTTTTAGAGTTTCCAGTTTTTCTGCTCTGTTTTTTCCCCATCTTTGTGGTTTTATCTACTTTTGGTCTTTGATGATGGTGATGTACAGATGGGTTTTTGGTGTGGATGTCCTTTCTGTTAGTTTTCCTTCTAACAGACAGAACCCTCAGCTGCAGGTCTGTTGGAGTACCTGGCCGGCTGTGTGAGGTGTCAGTCTGCCCCTGCTGGGGGGTGCCTCTCAGTTAGGCTGCTCGGGGGTCAAGGGTCAGGGACCCACTTGAGGAGGCAGTCAGCCCATTCTCAGATCTCCAGCTGCGTGCTGGGAGAACCACTGCTCTCCTCACAGCTGTCTGACAGGGACATTTAAGTCTGCAGAGGTTACTGCTGTCTTTTTGTTTGTCTGTGCCCTGCCCCCAGAGGTGGAGCCTACAGAGGCGGGCAGGCCTCCTTGAGCTGTGGTGGGCTCCACCCAGTTCAAGCTTCCAGGCTGCTTTGTTTACCTAAGCGAGCCTGGGCAATGGCGGGCGCCCCTCCCCCAGCCTCGCTGCCGACTTGCTGTTTGATCTCAGACTGCTGTGCTAGCAATCAGCGAGACTCCGTGGGTGTAGGACCCTCTGAGCCAGGTGCGGGCTATACTCTCCTGGGGCACCGTTTCCTAACCCCGTCGGAAAAGCACAGTATTCGGGTGGGAGTGGCCCGATTTTCCAGGTGCCGTCTGTCACCCCTGGAAGGGGAACTCCCTGACCCCTTGCGCTTCCGGAGTGAGGCAATGCCTCGCCCCTGCTTCGGCTGGCGCACGGTGCGCTCACCCACTGACCTGCGCCCACTGTCTGGCACTCCCTAGTGAGATGAACACGGTACCTCAGATGGAAATGCAGAAATCACCCGTCTTCTGCGTCGCTCGCGCTGGGAGCTGTAGACCGGAGCTGTTCCTATTCGGCCATCTTGGCTCCTCCCCAACGGGTTCTCTGTCTTTCGAGTACCAATAAAGAACCCCCTCTCCTCTCTGTGAAAAAAATTACTTATTCTTGTGGCATAATCTGTTTTAACACAGTTCAAGGCTCACAAAATCCAAGTGATTCTTCAGTAAAATGTTAATTTCCTGTTTTACTTGCAGCCTCACACCCATATTGAGATGTCACTGGGCTTTTTTTCTCCATGAACCATTTTACTGAATGTGCCAAGTGAGAAATGTAAAATGAGGTTGTCATTTCAATCTGGGGGGAAAGGCAGGGCATGTGTTGTGTAGGGGAAAACTGCTCAATGCAGCAGTCTGTAATGCATATGTAAGAGAAATTCAGACAATTTGGTGCCCTTTTGATAGCATGTTCTACTTTTTTTATAAGAATATTAATTATTATATTTTCCCTTGAGACTTCATTGAAGAGTTAACAAGATTATTGACTTTTTTTTCAAATTAAACAAGGAATATACTTGAGAATGCATAATTCATAATAAATAAGCATCAAAACATTTTATAAAGTCAACAAGCAAAGTTCATTCTGACCTATTCAATTTTTAACTTGAATACATTTCACATTTCTTACCATAACATTATATTTCAATGCACTAAATAGTGATATACAGGTATATTTAAATGTGGCAATAAAAATCAACTGGAACCAACCAAATTTATGTGATAGGACCCTTGAGGCTAATATTTTACTATATCATTTATTTAAACTCTTATCTTACTAGTCTATTTAATAGGACAAAGTGAGGTAATTAGGCGCTTCTATTTGAGAGTGTACAGTGTTTGCATCTGTGTCACTGACACTAATGGCAGGGATCTGTGTGATTTTCAGTACTGGAAATTAGACAATGAAATTCACTATCAGTAGATTTCCAAGAGGATTCACAATTTGGCTTAATCAGTGGATATTATTATTTTACAAAGCCAACTGCTTTGTGCGAGTAGCAACAATGTTCTTTCTATCAAAAATGCTCCTACAAAATAGATGCAGCAGTAAATGTTTTACAACTAGCTAATTGCTACCTGTTCCCATGAAGGCCGTTATGGAATGATGTTATTTGCACTCCATTCTTATCTTCATACTATCCCAAAGCACATGTGTAGGACTTCTTAGAGTTATCATATTGTCAGAGCAATATTATCTTTTTAGGGGGATAGTGTTGTGTTGAAGAAAGTACCCCCAAAATGAAATAAATAGATTGGGTGAGTTTCTTGCCTTTAAAACTTACTACCAGGTGATTCGGGGCCAATCTCTAAATATCCCTGAGCCTTAGTGTGCTTCTCAACAAAATAATAGTAAAATATTTTGCTCTACTCAGGTCTCAGGACTGTTATGATAATTAAAAATGACAATGAAAAGTATTCTGTAAACTGTAGGACAAGAGACAAATGGCCATAATTATATTTTTAAAATGTATGCTTCTGGTGGTCTTGTAAACACAATTTTATGAACTACAAATGTACCATTTGAAATGGACTATCTATATAGTTTTGACATCACATTTAATTGATTCTATTTTTTCAGTGGGTTTACCCAAGCTTCAGTTAGTTTGAAACTGTTACAAATAAACATTTGTATACTTTTAAAATTATTGTTTTGATGGGCTGGTATTTGGGAAAAAAGCAGTAAGTAATGGGTAAAACTAAATGATCGCTGTCCTCTAGGTGCTAGCATTGAACAGTTGTGTCCCTTTTTGGCTTCGACTCTTCCTTTCTCTGCTTTCTTTCTTACTCGAGCCATCTTGTGTCTATTCTCTTTTCCTATTCCCTAATCCTTGCCCTTTTCCTTCTTTTACTCTTCAATTCATCCATTTCATTTGCTACCTTTTCCTTGGGTGTCTAGTTATTAGGAAAAAACATTCACAGCATTACATTGCACATTGATTACCTTAGAAATTTGATTTTCTTTGCTTATATTCAATATATTCCCTATATTGAAAACTCTGAAATTTTCAATATAAGGATTTCTGAAATTTTCAATATAAGGAATTTATTTATGCCAAGCTTCTTGAATATTTTTTCTATTATCAAATACAAATCTGAGCAAGTTCCTAAAACTTAAGTAGTCTTGGAAAAAAAATCACTGGAACTTTTAAGGACACAACAGTTTGCCAGACTTCTATTAAAAAAGTAGATTTGCTCAAAATATAGCTTCTTTGTGAACTATAGGTATGGCTTCAAATGTTTCCACTGACTGCATAATGAGCAACTAGAGAGCAAGGATTTGGTCTAATTTATGGCTGTATACCTAGTATCTAGCTTGGAGCTCTGAGTAGCTAAAACAGAATGGTAAATAGACTTGGTGTAGTCCCAATTGCTACATGGAGACTCTTGTTATGCAGCAAATTACACACACGTGCAAGTAATTTTATTCAAGAATTATTTGACAGTAAAGACCTAGGCAGTTGTGAGAAATACAGTGATATCTAAAATAAAATCAATCATTAACAAAGAGTTTACAATCTTGAAAGAATAATTCAATGAGTTCTATAAGAAGAAATTATTATGTTGGCTTACGTAACCCTTCATTATCTGATCCTCTCTTTATTCTCTATTTTAGTTTCTTGCCATCCCTCCTCCCTAAGCTTTAGGGGTTCTGAACTGGTGCTTTTCAAATTGTGTGGAAGAACGATTTGCTTTTGTTTGTTTGAATATTCCATTTCCAATCCACTGTGGACATGTGCATGGGTCCTGCTGCATGCATATGACTAGTACACTGCTCATTTCACATGACAATACAAGAACTGGTCCGACCATATTCAAGGCCATGATGATGAGTTCACTGATACTCTGATGTTATAACAGTGTCCACTTTCCATAAAAGTTTCTAAGCACTTATTCGCAATGTCTGATCTTATTTCTGTGCATAGTCTGACAGTGAATTAGTGGATCACTCTCCACCAATTACCACACTCTTAAATTACTTGCAGTTTGCAAGCCAGTTGATGCCCCCTGCCATTTTGCGCTTTTGGTTTCTCCTTCCTGTAATGACCCTTTCTTCTTCTCCCGACTAATCCTTTACTAGTCTGTTGAGACTTAGCACTAGAGTCACCTCCTCCAGAAAGCCTCCCAAGACTGATCCAAAACTATTACTATGCTTATCCTCCACATATATCACAGCACATATTGCCTGGATCTGAACATGTGTGCTCAATTTTCTGAATATCAACTCCTTAAAGGAGCTTGCTTTTTTTTTTTTTTTTTTTTTTCTGTCCAGTGCCTACAATGACTTGTGGTCATCATTTACATTTAATATCTAATTATTGAATAAATTAATCATCAAATGAACCAAAAGACATGTAAATGACTCTGGAACCACAAAATAGGGAGATACTGATTCTGGTTGAGGGAACTGGGAAAGTTGTCACTGAAAAAAAATTTTGAACCAACATTGGAAAGAAGAGAAAGTTGGCAGGCATAGGAAGGAACAACATATTTTAGGCTGCAGAAAAGGCAAAGGGGCAAAAAGGGCACCAAATTGTGATCTGATCAAGCAATGATGACTTGTCTTATGTGACTAGAATGTTGAGTCTCTGGCAGATAAGGCTGAAGAAAAATCTGGAGAGGGAGGCATTTAGATTTAACTTGTGGGATGTGTGAAATCATTAAAGATTTTAGGCACTCTAGGAAAATTCATTCCTGTGTTCAGTCCACAGCTCCTAAGCAACAACTGAATGCCATATACTATGTTTGGCCCTGCTACTAAAGCATAATCCCCATCTTCAAACAGCTAGTGGAGTAGACACACAAGCAACATGAAACCATGCTCAAGACTTTTGGTGAGAATTAAATGTGTAAAACACTTAAAACAATGCTTGGCATATTACAGGCACTCAGTAATTGTCAGCAATAATCATTCTTATACCTGACTTCTTATTCCTTAATCTTACAAGTTTACAACATTCTTAATGTCAGGTATGCCTGTCCAATAAAAGTGGACATTGATTTTTTTTTTTTTTTGCTACTTTTACAAGTAGATTATAGCCCATTGTCTCTGTCCTAGTAGAATCTGAAAATAAATTGTGTTATCAAATAAGAGAGCAGATTATATGCTAAGTATTGTGCTCTGGGCTTTACATGTGTTACCTCTATTATTTAATTCTCATAGCTCCATGAGCCAATACTATTATTACTTCCCTTTAAAGATGTATAACCTAAAGCTTAGAGGGGTCAAGTAACTTGTCCAAGGGAATTTGAGCACAGGTCTATCCCCAGAAAGCAAATTCTTAACTATAACATTCTACGGCTATTTATCCAGAAATACATTTTTTATATTTTGCCGTGATGTAATGAGTGTGTTGGTAATTCCTCGTGTCTGCATTTGTTTCTCACTTTATTGTTCCTCCTCTTTCAGATTATCAAAGTGTGATGTAGGCTGATTTTTTTTTTTAAAAAAAACCTTCTTTTTAAATAATATTTTTTCTACTGAAATAAGTAATTTCTTTTTCTTTTCATTGAATTGTATGTCATATAAAATGATTGTTCTCATGTCATTGTAACAAACAGACCTATTTGTTACTTTTTTCGCCTAACTCAGGGACATAATTTCCTTAAAAAACGAGTAAGCTTTGAATCTCTCACTGGAGCAGGTTTTAGTTTCAGTGCAAACGAGAATCCAAAGTTTGTATCATGGAAGTTCTCTAATACCAGGATACATTATGGGATTTTTATAGTCACTCCTCAAAGATAAAGGCCATTTATGTTTTTATTTTCCCATAATGAACCATTTAATAAAACACTAAGTGTCTGTATGCCATTTACAAATACGCTCAAGCACTATATTTCAGACTTAAGGAAACCATTCTCCTTTCAGGCAGTTTTAATAAATTGAGAAGCCTTGTCACTTATTACGGTAAACATGAACTCAATCAAATTATTAATAAAAGCTTTCTAATTCATCTTTGGATGTTTTCATTCCCCTAGGAAATACAGTTTTATAATTTAACTTTTAAGCCATATATATATATTTTTTTTCATTTTTCTACATTATGATTAATCACTTGCTGATGGACATTTTCAGTTGGGTTTTATTTTCCTCCCGCCTAATTACATCCAGTCATTTTGTTATCCTTCTGTAATTTCATGACAACTCTGCTGAAAGTATTGTGACTGTAGATTGATGTTCCACAGCTTCTCATAGTCTTGTAATTTAGGGCCTATTAATGGCAGACTGAGGGGAAAAAAAAAGAAGAACGTAATTGGTTTTAAATTGCCCTTAAATTGTAATTAGAGGAGAAGAGAAGTAAGTCATAACTTAAGTATTTTTTGTCACAACAAAATTTAGAGGCATCCATGTGACACGGTACTGTTTTTGATGGGGACAGGGAAAACTTCTTGATAACTAGACGTGTGAATGCTACTGCAATGCTTACTGGGAAAATAAACTAGCACCTTATGGAGATGTGTATGAGCCTGAATGTGGCACCAGGACCTCCAGGGAATCCCACAGTAGCAGTATGACCTTAGGTCTGGGGGTGACTAGACAGAAAGGTGAAAGCATAATTTAATACATAAGCAAAATCTTCCAGCAAGACTTGAGGCATAGAAATGAGTTGCTTCCTAACAGAATTTGAGAAACAGCCCTCCATAAGATAAGTCTTCTAATCTTCCATGTGTATTTTTGTTGCCACCATGAGTCGACTTTGGCTGAAAGTACACTGATCCTGCCATGGTTTTGGTGTGGCTGTAGATGGAAGGGCGATCTGGCTGCCACATCTGTCACCTATTGATTTTCCAGTTGATTTTGCCATGACTTGCTAGGTGGGGTCTCCTTTCTTTCTCCATCTGCATCTCTCCCAAACCTCAATCAAAAAGAATGCCCTTATAAGGAGCAGAAATCATCTTTAGTCATGTTGTTGAATTCTGTGTGTATAATTTCAAAACTAGCTCTGCTTGTAGAGAGTAGATAATTTTATATAATTTGCTAAGTTACTCTACCTCTTTTACGGTGGAGGGGAAATAGTCTTAGATGTTGAAGAGAAATACTTGCGGAGTCAAATACAGAAGGAAGAATATAAGATTTAAGATTGGCATAGGTTGTGATTTTGAGGGACGAGACAGTCGTAGCTAAGATGATTTCTTTGCATTATCAGTGAAGTGACTCTTGAAACGCAGTAACAATTCAGATGGCAAGTGGTAACAAGGCAGGTAAAAATATATTCACCAGTATTTTTTGTGCTTCTTTTGTCAAGTGAGTGATTTCAAAGCCTTTCATATCATTATTCATGGATATGCAGTTTGTGCAACAGGAATTAGCCAGAGAGGCAGTTTTTATTTTCACAGTTGACTTTCAGAATTATAAAAACCTAACTTCTTTAACTCCATTTGCTTGTACATTGTTTTGACACATTCTGTAATGAAATTTTATGACAAGGTAAAGCATTTATACTGAAGAGTACCTGATTCCGTTAAATTAGATAAAAGCATATGAATTGGACACACTTCCCATCCCCTTGCAGATGAATCTCACTTTTACAGATTGTAGAAAAGAGCAAGAGGGGTGCCATGTTGCAACACAGAGAGATTTTCATCTTGCTTCTTTCTTACCCTTTCCTAGTGCCTATCAAATTGCCTGAAACACAATAGGTAGATACTCGTGTACATTTGTTGAAAAGTTCATAAGTAAGTAGATGAATATTAATTACAAACTATTTAAAGAATTTGAATCATAAATCAATTTTTTATATACTTTTTGAAAATTAATAAAACCATTAATAAATCTCTTATTATTTTACCTGACCTACCTCTGCCTGAACCTGTAAGGGTAGTTTAGCGGTAGACATGTACCTTGTATAGTTACTGTGAAAAAAAATTCCTTATAGTAATCCATGTCATTTATCTGAGATTTTTTAAGAGGCATATTTGTATGTAAAAATACATAAAGCATTAAATTTTTCAGTACTTCCTTGTCTATAGGTAATTTCTGTTGCCAAAGGTCCAGCATTTCCATGGGCAGGATCTTGAGAACTCAAAGCAAACGCCAGTTCTTTTACACTCAACCCTGCAGGCTTGTGGATGAAATATGAGTTATCTGATCTACAAATACATTCACAAATGTGTATAACAGCTGTATGTAGACAGAATATGAACAGTTTCCCGTTGCTGTTTAATACTTTTCTGAGCTTTCTTCATGTGTTTGGTGCTAACTGGGCACCTCAGTTATTCTCCATCTGTGCTCACTACCAAAGCTGCCAGCCATCATACTGCTTGGGCCCCGAAGCCTATGGCAGAGAGCCTGACAGGGTAAATGGTGCAATCTAGTACTTCTTCCTGGGCTAGCCTAGCTAGTTAATCTAGTAAACAGATTACTTTGTCTTCAGCATTGACTTAGACTACGAAATAAAGCCGTGGGTTGTCACAGCCTCAAAGGCAACTTCGAATGGAAAGGATATTATATTCGAACTCCATTTAGCAGTGTTTTTCATTGCAAATGGGATGAAATGGTTTAAAAGTGAAACTACTACAAATGAAAGGTTTTGGGTGGGGCAAGAAAGGAGTTAAGTAGTCAAATTAGAGGATGAGATATAAAATCCATCAGCCTCAATTTCCAATTTCACTCCCTATCAAATAGTACGCTAAGCTAAACCAGATAGCCTTTTGTTCTTTAAGCCTATAGACATTTTTCACTGATATGGAGACTTTTTTGGTAAAAATGGACATCCATGACTTCTCATAATATTTGAGTCAAGTCATATGTCTTATGATGACCACAATTACCATTTATGGAGAATCCATTATGTGGCAAGCTCTGTGCAAGAAGCCCTATGATAGCTAATTCTTGTAATAACTCCACAAGTTAAATGCTATTACAAATTGACAGGAAGGAACCTAGGTTCAGAGCAGTTAAGTAATTGTGCTGAATTTACACGGCTAGCAAGTTTCCGTGCTAGAGATTTGAACCTGGCTGCATTTGGCAGCATAACAGTTATTCTTAATTTATTTCACACTCTGCATCTAAGAGCCCAAGGCTGTCATGGGTTTGGAACCAATTTCTGCAGCTTCTGGATTCTTATCTTCACTTTTTATAAAGCTGCAGGTGAATTTGTGAGTGGGAAGACGGGCACTCAAAAACGTCACTTAACTTTTGTAAAGGCATTGAAGACAATCATCATGGCACCACCAATGTGATCTTAAATTCAGAGACTTTTCACAAAAAATTTGTGTTTCTACATGGTATTTATTTTATGGTTATATTTCACCACGGTATAAAATATTAGAGAATATATGTTTTTTAAAATTGGGGGTTGAGCGGATGAAAATGGTGGGGAAAGCAGTGAATTGGAATGTTTTCTCTTTTCCCACTAAGCCTGAACAGGCTGCTCCATCTCATATGTTAACAGATCATACAGCCTCAGCCATGCATAACTTGGACTTTTCAAGTTGATGTAAAGAATAAGGAAAGAGGAAGAAGAAGGACAGGAAAAGAGAAAATGGGAAACAACTCAGGATCTGATTTAAAACTGTGAAAAGAAGAACCAGAACATGTGCCCCCTTTACCCTCCTTGAACAGTAGGACTTAAAGCAAGTGGAACAAAACTTTTCTCTTTCTTTGTCTCTCCCTAAGCAAATATTCATTTTCTTGAAGGAGATTGCTGATCAGAATCAAGCTCTCCCTACCTCTCTCTTGCCACATCCCATCTTGCCCTACAATTCAACTTGCTTACTCCTACACCTTCAAGATTCCCCCACTTTCAGTCAATCAATCATGTGAAGAGCCATGCTGTAATTTTGTGCTTTTCACATCCTCAACTTATGTTACAATGAGATTTCAAGGTGCTTTTTGCTGGCTCAAGCTGATAAGAGAAAATATATAAGAGTGTTGGCTTCTTGAGCTAACATCAATGTTGTGAGTTATGTAATGAAACCTGTCTGGATCGGAATCCTAAAGCTATTATCCTTCTAGTACTGAGATAAGACACTTAAGGAGCCATTTAGAATCTCTTAGCCACTTATAGGTTGGGAAATCAGGTTCTTTTCCTCTTAAAAAACGTTTGTTGAGGGTAGTTATTCAGCTTACCATATTGTCAGCATTTTGCCTTATCAGACCTTGGGAGATATACTGAATTCTAAGGTATGATTTCTCCATACGGTTATTTTGTCTATTAAATGAGGTCTCAATATCTATTCTGGTGGTGTTTGAAAAGTTTTCACTTGGGATCTTCTGTGACCTTGGTGTTGTGTGCCATTTGTGCATCATTAAAAGGTTGTAATGAAGTTCTGCTTCACACAGATTGTAAAAGGTCAAGCAGAAAGTTGGGAGCCAATGAGGTTGGGAAGAAAAATTGTGCTTGCTGCAGAAGTTGAGGGATTCATTATACTGATGCTATGGGGTTTTCAGCAGAGTAATAACTGGGTTAGCAATAGAATGTAAATCTTCTCAGCCACTTAGTCTGAATCCGCTTCTTCTTGATTTGTGGGGATATATTTTTAACAGAGTACAAGGAAAGTCATTACACTCAGAGGAAAGCCAGTAGAATTGGTAAATGCACTGTAGATAGACCAGCCAAAAGAAGAGCAGAGCTAGAGGGATAAAGCATGTCAGCCTTCCTGATTCCCACTCTGAGAAGTATTGTCAACCCATATAAAATAATTGTCTGAGAAGAACTTTACGTAAGTAATTATTTTAATTCTTTAAAGGATATAAAGGACTGTTTTTTAACTTTAATGTCCCGGAGGTACAAGAGTAGCTAATTAACTTGCTTAAAATAGCTATCAACAGAATTAATTAAAATGATTTAACATAAAAATAACATCAAAATAGCAGCAACTTCAAGTCAATTTATTTAGAAAGGATCAGCAAGGTAAGCTAATAAGGGCTTGGCTACTCTATAAGGTGCAGAAGCTCCAGTTACTGGATCTCCATTGAATATTCCCTGGTTGCAGTTTCTTAAAATGGGATTCTAGAAATTATATGTAAAAGTGCAGCAGTTGATTGCATGTCTCACAAGCTTACATATGGAGTGAGATAATTTCTTCTTTAAACAAGCCCCAAACCATCTGTTGACTTAAGTCAACCCTCTGAATTTTACTTTGAAATAAATCGGAAGCCTAGTTATTCCACAAGACTAGTTTAATGTGTTTTCTAAATTCATACATGTGAATGCTTGAGGGAGAAGAAAGTGTAAGAAAGCTTTTTCTGTAGAAGGATAAAAGTCATTAAGATATGGCTTATAAAATTAAGACTATTATTAGGAATTTCAACTTAATTCAAATCCACTGATCTTAATTGAGTGTTTAAAAGGTTTTAAAAACGAAAAAGTGACTTTTAAGAAATCTTTTGAAGCTTGGGAGTGAGGGACAATGGGAGGTTACTGACAATTTATTTAATTATTATGTTGTATTATCAAGTATTTTGGTATTAAGGCACATAATCTAAGGTAGAAGGACTACGTATAGTTCTCTTTTCCGTAGATGGCACCCTGTTTTATGTAGAAACTGATTTTTTTTTCATCAATACCATATGTTGGCTAAATGGCCAACATATCAAGTGGAGTTAATCTTTTATTGCTGTTCACATATAATAATCTCAACATCTTTTAAATTTTTGCTTTTAAAAAATTCTGATTAAATGCCAACTAAGAAGATAGTAAATTCAATGGCTTGAACGTATTCTCTAAAAAGAAAACACTAATTATATGAACCAGAATGTTACATGACAGCCCTTTAGAATCAGAATAGTGTATGTCATATATATCATTCATTCATATAGCCTTGTTACTCAGAGGATGAAACTATTGTTTCTATCTAACTTTTTTCTCTAAAATGAAAATGTTGTTGAAATCGCTATCTTTGTGATGAAAGAAACAATATTTATTAATACATTTTTCTTTTGTCTCTTTAGAAACTATTTTTTTCTATTAAAATGTACATACTCAGAATACTATCATTATTAATTTAACAGTGATTTAAATATAATAGTTATGTGGGAAAATATTACATTTATTATGTTCTTCCCTCAGTATAACACTATATTAGATACTGATCATAACAACCAGAGCCTTTTTCATGGCAATCTCATTCATTCATTTACTCATCCATCAAACAGTTCCTTAGAAATTGTTCCATACCAGGCTCTGGAAAGTTTCCTCTGAAAGAAAACTCTTATTATCTAGCAAAGAACCAGATATGTAGAAAAATGATTGCAATCTAACATGATAATGTTGGATGTAAAATATCATTGCATACATAGGAACAATAATATGGAATACAGCTGATCTCTCATGAGAATTAATGGAGTATGGACAACAATGGAATGACATCTGAAAAATGTTGAAAGACTGTGAAAACTGAACTCAGAATTTTATTTCCAGGGAAAATAACTCTCAAAATTAAGGCTTAAATAAATACATTTTTAGATAAATAACAACTGGCAAAGTTCATCACTGCAGACCTGTTTTACAAGAAAGCTAAAAGAAGTTCTTGATGCTATGGGAAATGACATCTGTAAAAATTCTGATCTGCAGAGAGGAATGAAGAGCACTGGAAATTATCAATTTTGAGATAAACAGAAGAGATAAACTTCTTTTATTTTCTTATTTTTTTAGGTAGACTAATGTCTGTTTAAAATAATAACAAAATATTGTGAGTTTTCCCATATGTAGATGTAAAATATGACAACATTTTCACAAACGATGAGAAAAAATGAAATTATGTCATGAGGTTCTTACATTTTATATAAAGTACTAAAATTTGTTATCAACTAGCTTAGCAAAAATGGTAATGTGTGTATTTATGTGTGAGAGAGAGGGAAACAGACAGAGACAGAAAGAGACAGATTAAGCGAGAAAAAGGATGTTGTAAAATTTTAACAGTTGGTAAATTTGGGACAAACATTTGTAGGCATGTATTGCATTAGTCTTTTAACCTTAGTATGGTTTTGAAATTTTTAATAGTAAAAGGGTTAGAAGTAAAAGGAAAAGCAGATCCTAAAGGATTAAATAAATAAATAAATAAATAAATAAAAACAAGGGGGCTGGGTGCAGTGGCTCACGTCTGTAATCCCAGCACTTTGAGAAGCCAAGGTGGGTGTATCACCTGAGGTCAGGAGTTCAAGACCAGCCTGGCCAACATGGTAAAATCCCATCTCTACTAAAAATACAAAAATTAGCCAGGCATGGTGACAGGAGCCTGTAATCCCAGCTGTTTAGGAGGCTGAGGCAGTACAGTCGTTTGAACCCAGGAGGCAGAGGTTGCACTGAGCCAAGATTGTGCCATTGCACTCCAGCCTGGGCAACAAGAGTGAAACTCTGTCTCAGAAAACAACAACAAAAAAAACAATAACAACAATAAAAAAAAAAAAGCAAGGGAAGATCCCAGGAAAAGCATATAGAAAGCTTCATGAAGACAACACTTTTTTCCCAACACCTAATGTAGTGATGGAATTTAGTGTAAAATATTTTTTGGTGAATTATTAATTATTAATGAACAGGAACTTGAGAGGTGAAAGAGTAGAAAAAGGAAAAGGAAAATAATTCGGAATATTAGCCTAACATCATAACTACATTAACATATAGTATAGTGATCAAGAGCAGGAATTCTGGAGCTAGATTAATAGTTTGGGTTTGAATCTTGACTTCACTACTTACTAGTTGTGTAATCTTGGACATATAACTTAACCTCTCTATGCCTTAGTTTCAAATGAATTGAATTACGATGCTTATTAATTACATTAATATTAATTATAATATTAATGTATGATACATATATTAATAAGAAGGATATATGAGAATATGTATATGTATGATGGGATATATGTGTGATATGTGTGAATATATATATGTATGTATACATTTAGGGAAAGCAGTTACAGATATTCGTTACATTAGTCTTTCAACCTCTCAATAGTTTTGAAATTTTTAATAATAAAAAGGTTAGAAGTAAAAGAAATAGCAGTTCCTGAAGCACTAATTATTAGACAAATATTCAGAGTAAAAAAAGAGACAAGAATGTGAGGATATATATATGGATATACATTATATTAATACACACATTATATATAATATTTATAACAGTGGTGGTCACATAGTAAGTACTATATAAATGTTAGCTTCTATTATATTGTCTTATAAAACATTAAAAAATCTCAAAGAAAACTGCATATTCAATGAGGTGTCAAGTATTTTATAAATAAGTACAGTATATAATCCTTAAATTAAAAAGAAATAAAATTTTATTTTCTGAAATAAGTAGAAGAGATAAACTTTATTTTCTTATTTTTTGAAAGACTACTATCTGTTTTAAAATAATAATATGTTGTGGGTTTTTCCATATGTAGATGTAAAATATGACAGCATTTGCACAAATAATGAGAAAATAAATGAAATTATGTTGTGAGGTTCTTATATAAGTACTAAAATGTATTATCAAAGAGCTTAACAAAAATGATAATGCATGTGTTTCTGTGAGAGAGAGGGAAACAGAGAGACAGAGACAGAAAGAGACAGAAATTAAGGGAGAAAGAGGATGTATGTATAATTTATATGTATAAATTTATCATTCACTATTTGTCAATTATTTGATCATATCTTTTGAAATATATTAGGTAAATATTCTCAAAACACATAACCAAACCTTGACTTCTGAAAGAGAATTTTTCTTGGTGTGGAAGAATAATTCAAGGATGATTTAAACATTTTAAGACATTGATTTGAATTCCTCAGTGTAGTGTCATAGCCTGCTTCGAAAATGCATCTCATTGATTCCTGCCTCCTGATATTCTTGTTCTTGTGTGTGTAGACACTTCTTCTGGTATGTATACAAAGTTCCTACTTATTTGCTTCTAGTGAATAGAATATGGTAAAAGTGATGAAATGTTACTTCTAAGATTACATTATAAAAAAACATGACATTTCTGTTTCCCTGGTACTCTCTCCCTCTCTGGCTCTTCTCACCTGCTGTGAGGAAGACAGCCGCCATGTTGTAACCTTCCCTATGGAGAGGCCTATGAAGCAGAAAACTAAAGGCAGTCTCTGACCAATAGCCGGCAAGAAACGAGGCCCTCAGCTCCACAACATTCAAGGAGCTGAATCTTGCCAACAATCACATGAGTGAGCCAGAAGATCCAGCTAAGCAGCACCAAAATTTGTTATCCATAGAAACTATGATGTAATAAATATAATTGAAGTTTTGGGTTAGTTTGTTACACAGCATTACTAATGCACTTGGATTTGTAAGACTGCTTTTTAAAGCAAATTTAAGTAGCTAGATAACTTAATGACATTTCTGAGATCTTAAAAAAGGGTCATTACAACAGACTTGATGCCAACTTTCCCACTATACAAATAATTTGCAGGCTAATTATTTATGATCTCACTAATACAAATTTTCAGAGGAAGTTTATTTTCCTCATTTTCTTCTGTTTCCCTCATTTAGAAGAGATAATCTAATTACTAAAGTAACTTGAAAATTATGGGCAGATTTTTTTTTAAGATTCTAAAATTATCTGCCTTAAAGGAAAAACTGAAGTCATATCAAGATGAGGTATTTATTTGAAATATTTTTAAGTAAACTGTCAACCTATTCCAAGGTTAAGTGTGGTTTTACAAAATTTTATTCTCTTACTTTCCTTTCACTTTTGACCCAAATATCAGTTTCATCTAACCACAGTTTTTAAATGGATTATGGAACAAATGTCTCTCGCTCTCTCTCTCTCTCTGTGTGTGTGTGTGTGTGTGTGTGTGTGTGTGTGTGTATCTCATAATTTTGGTTGTTTTTAGGTTATAGATAGTTCCACTGTAGTGAAGTTAACCAGTGTGTTATGAACAAATATGTATTACATGATCTAAAGGTAAAATTATGTCTTGGTGACACTCTTTTTAAAATGCTAAACTTAAACGGGTCCTTGCTATGGGCAAGGTGTGATTTGGCAGGACCTTAAATCTAAATGACTTGTTAATGTTGGAAATTATGACCAATACACAAAGGATTAGAACCTACAGTCTGTTCAAATGACTGTTCTGGTGTTTGATAAAAAAGGAATTTAATAGTAAGTAAGTTCTTCAAATATTCTCAATGAAACTAAAGTGTTTTTCTCAGACTGTGATGCTCTTGGTGATAAAAAATAGCATTAACACAGGAAAACTTACTTGATGTACTTAATTTCAAATGCTTTTGCTTCTGTGTATTTCTGAATTTGTTGTTTAATAAACCTCATAAATATTTCACTGTTTCACTGAGAGAAGTTACCTTAAATAACTCCTTCAGATAAAGAAAAAAATTAAAAACAAAGTCACAAAGGAATATAGTTATATGATACTATGTTGAAAATTGTCAGGTTTGGCAAATCCTGATCGTTTTTCTTCCGTTGCTGAGAGACTGAAATAAATTTGATAAATCTGCCTCTCTACCTCCAAAGCTCCATTAAATTAATCATAATACTAATGGGAATTTAGTAAAACTAGAATATATTTGAGGGGGTATATTTTTGCTGATTACAAAAGCAGTCTGAACTGTAGTAACTTTTATTTCTACCAAGTATTTAGAAATAGTAGATCAATAATTGCAAATTCAATACCCAGAATTGATTTCCTTCCCTTAAATTAGAGAAGGTATTTACAGTGGCATTTGTTTACAAAATGCAGCTTAAACACCTGCTTCGAAAGTCGGTGTTTTCTGTCTTCTACGGTTACTGAGTCAGATGAAATCTTAATTGCTGTCAACATAGGCAGATCTGAGTACGTTTCTATGAAAATACTTGTCCTCAGGTCTCCTCTACTCTGATGGGCACAGGATGTTCCACTGGAGGAATTTCATCGGACGAAGTTTTCACAAATCTGTGCAGATCAGTTCTATTTAGTACTTTAAGTCACCTGTTATACCCTGTGCCGGGGCCCCCTGATGACTAAACTTAGATATTCTTTAAAAACAGAATGATCAGATTCATCTATTTGAAGAACATACTTTGGGACACCTGGGGAAAATTCAAAAGGACGTAAATATTAAAGAAAGTAAAATGTGGAATGTTCAAGTACAGAGAATTGTCTTGAGAATCAGGACACAGAAGTTTTCTAGTATTTGTTCTACGAATAGCACACCCTAGTTCTTTAAAGTAATATAGGATTGCCTCTCAACAGGCTGGCCTGAGGCAAACTGGGAAGTAGGTGAGGCTGGAGTGTTTTTTTCCCACTTGTGTCATTCCTTCTAGCAATAAATATGCATTTGCATTTTAAGTGGGTGTCCCTGCTTTAACTACTGGAAATTGGCATTTTAGGCACCGTGAAGATAGCTAAGAGAAAGTGTTTCTGAGTAGCAGTAGCCTTTTAGAGCTCCAAGATCAGCATACAGCTGGCAGCCCACTCTGCCTAAGCACTCTGGGGCTCTACTATCTTGAGGACACATTAGGTAGCACAGCAAAAATGTTGTATAAAATACATAGGTATCTATAGGAAAGCTTCAAGTCTGTCCCACTCCCTTCCAGCCTGCAACCGTGAGCCCAGTATGCTAGATATTCTGACCTCTATGCATCTCCTTTCTAAATCAATAGTAGAGCCCCAGAATGCTTAGGCAGAGCGGGCAGCCAGCCGTATGCTGAAGATGGAGCTCTCAAAGGCTACTGCTACTCAGAAACACTTTCTCTTAGCTATCTTCACAGTGACTAAAATGCCAATTTCCAGTAGTTAAGGCAAGGACACCCACTTTCTAAACCACGCATGTACTTGACTTGAACCTAAGTCTATCTTGTACTCAGAATTAGCTAAATATTATTTGCTTAACAGAAATATTTGCCTTAGACTGACTTTATTTGCAGGCTTTCAAAATTTGTTTTTAAATATTATGGATTTAGAGAATGTTGATGACCTCGAAAAGAAGTTATATTTGATATAAAAATGATTAGAGTCACAATTTCGCTTTAATCAATCTCAATCATCTTCTGCTTCATTTTTTAAACTTTTAGTGATATTTATCTAAGATAATAGGTGAGGTCAGATAGATTTTTTTTATTTTTAATATAAAAATGTGAACAGAAAGCATTTTATTGAATAGCAAGTGTATTCTACATTAATGTGTGTGCCGATGGTGTGGGGTAATTCTAGAGATTTATTTAACACCTGTAACATGCCACGTGAGAGAAATGAGTTGGTGGGAGAAAAGAGTTATTGTTAAACATAGTAGTATTTAATTCTGTGCCAATCTGTGTGGTGGAGTTAAGGAGGATAACAGAGTTTCAAAGGCAGGGGTCATATTAGAAGACAGGAATGTTGCACAGACTTTGGAGAGATATAAAGAATGGGGTTTAATGTTTCTTGAAGATCCAAGAGGAGCCCCATGGTTTAGAAGCCAGAATAGACATGACTTTTCATAAATCATAGATTAAGTAATACATTATCTATAGCAGAACCTCATGGGGGAAGTGAGGTAAAGTGCATAAGAGGAATTTAACTGCCTTGGATATGAGGCTAAATAATAAAAAGTTTTTCCTGTAGTTTGTGAATCTGGGTGTGGTATTATCAAAGTAGTGTTTTGGAACTGTAACTCTGATAGCTGTGCCCAGGCCTCATGAGACATGAGAGAGGAGGCCTGATGAAGGAGGCCAATTAGTAGGATATTGCAGTGACGGGAAAGATGATCATAGTGGGAATGATAAGGAAAGGAATGTCCTAGGGACAATTTTCAAAAGTAATTAATGAGACTTCTTGTTTATATAAACTTATGTTATCAAAACATATTTTTCAAAGCAAATGAACACTTTGAGGCTGGATGAAGGAAAAACAGAGCACACTTGGTTGTAGACAGCTGGGCAGGGAAGTGTAAAACTGCCCACAGAGGGTACAGTATAAGGGGTTCATTGATTGTTCAGCTGTTTGGGCAACTTCTGCCCTGAATGTAAAAAGAAGATGAGGAAATCATCTCAGGGTGTCAGATAAGTACCAGGAAAATAATTCAGTCTTCAATTTTGATATTATTTCTGGAAAATCAGTAAAGTGGTTATTAGCATATGCTCCGAGTCAGAAAGACCAGGTTTTGAGTTCTATTTAGCTGTAAACCTGACTACTTGTGTGAACTGGGTTGAGTGACTTAAGCATCACTAAATCTCAGTAACCACATCTGTAAAACAGAAACAATAAGTGACCTTTATAGTTTGATTGTAAGGATTAAATGAGATAGCTAATGTACAATACTGAGGAGAGAGTTTGACATGTAGTAATTAGCCAGTACATAAATATTAGCTGTTGCTGTTATTATGGTGACGATGTTATAAAATGGCTAAAAAAAACATAGGATGATGGCTTTGGAAGGAATTAGAAGCAACATTGCAAGTCTGATATTTTTCTGCAGCTCTGGAGAAAACTAAGGCTATGAAAGGCTAAATTTAAGTGAAACCAGACAGAAGAGTCCTACCTCACATTTTTCTATTAAAATGAGAATAAAAGCCTGAAACTATGCATTATACTTGGTTATTATTTGCAAGACAATTCATAACATATACCTCACTATCTCTGACTTTTTGGGTTTTTTTTTTTGAGATGGAGTCTCACTCTGTCACCCAGCCTGGAGTGTAGTGGCGCAATCTCAGCTCACTACAACCTCTGCTTCCTGGGTTCAAGTGATTCTCCTGCCTCAGCCTCTTGAGTAGCTGGGATTACAGGTGCCAGCCACCACGCCTGGCTAATTGTTGTATTTTTAGTAGTGATGGGGTTTCACCATATTGACCAGGCTGGTCTTGAACTCCTGACCTTGTGATCTGCCCACCTCAGCAATCCAAAGTGTTGGGATTACAGGTGTAAGCCAGCGCGCCCGGCCTTATCTCTGATATTTTTAAATAAAAAGTTCACATATTAAATATTAGAACATTATAAAGCTATGTTTATGAGAATGTCAAGGTTGGCTAAATATATAAACTGATAAATTACTATAAAGTTGGTATACTCATTGATAGTGATGGGCACTGGGTGCAGTGGCTCACGCCTATAATTCTAACACTTTGGGAGGCCAAGGTAGGAGGATTGCTTGAATGCAGGACTTCAGGATCAGCCTGGGCAACAGGAGGACACTCCCATCTCTATGAAAAATTTGAAAATTAGCCAGGTGTGGTAGATGCACATGTGGTTGTAGCTACTCCAGAGGCTGAGACTGAAGGATCACTTGAGCCCAGGAGGTCAAGGCTGCAATGAGTCATGATCAGGCCACTGTACTTCAGCCTGGGCGAGGGAATAAGACCTTGTCTCAAAATAAATAAATAAATAAGTAGTAACGGGCAAGAGTAAGATACAAAATTTTTAAACAATGAAAATTTACACAGGAAAACTCTGAAATTTTTTGATGACCACAGGGAACAAAAACAGGGAAGTGAGGCAGCTTTTAGTTTTTTGACACTTTAGCATTTATTCAGAATTTTATTTTTAAGATGGCAGCATTTAAGTCAGGAAGACAGAGAAATGTTGGTAGAATACTGAAGGACATAGATAGTTAGGAAAATAGAATCAATTAGGAAAAAGGAGGTGAATGCTTAGTTTTCTTGTATGAAACCAGAGGCAGGAGTAGGCTATCCCATCTAAAAAAGATGTCAGGTGGATCAGGTTTGATGTCTCATGCCTGCAATCCTAGCACTTTGGGAGACCGAGGTGGGCGGATCACTTGAGTCCAGGAGTTCAACACCAGCCTGAGGAACATGGCACAACCCTGTCTCTACAAAAACAAAACAAAACCAAAACACACACGAAAAAACAATTAGCTGGGCATGGTGGTGTGGGCCAGTAGGCCCAACCACTTGGGAGGCTGAGGTGTGAGGATCACTTGAGCCTGGGAGGAGGAGATTGCAGTGAGCCAAGATTTTACCACTGCACTCCAGCCTGGATGACACAGCGAGACCCTTTGCGAGACCCTGCCTCAAAAAAAAAAAAAAAAAAAAAATCAAGTGTGCATTTGGAAATATGAATCTGACAAGTGAATAAGAAATATTCTCAGTTCATTCAGTTATTTATTATGTACATGTTTTCTGAGAGAAACCGTATTCTGTGAGAAACTATTTCCAAGAATATAGAGACAATGGTTTGCTCTCAAGAAACTTATGTCCAAGTAAGATCTAGTCGGAAGATCTGGAAAGCCTTCTGAAGAAGTTAGCATTGAGAATGTCTTTAAAAAAGATTTCAGAAGGCAGAGATTAGAAGGCACCTCATGTGGAAAGGACCAGAATGAATTAAAGGGTGGAAAAGATGCACAGTTGATAACAGAGAAGTAAAAGTAATTATGTTACCTGGTTGCAGAAAAGGAAAAATAAGGGGGAGAATCTTTGAAAAGTAAGTCTAAGTCTACTTTCACATTATTGTATTTATCCTCGCAGTTACTCTGAGTGGTAATTGCATGCTCTTTTCATTCTACAAATGAACCAGAGAATTCATGGGTTTGCCTAAAATCACTTAACAGGAAAGTATGATACAAGAACTCCCTATCCTAAGGAGAGACTATGACCTTGGGGAAGGAAGCAGAGGAGAAGGTTTTGATCTTGGGTGAGTTAAAAGATGGCATTGTAAGATAGGGACTAGAGAAAGCCAACAGAGAACTAACTTTGGCATGAGGACGAACAGTGTGTGCTGAAATGGTTATTTGACAGGTGCCAGTAAGAGAACAAAAATAAGATTGGAAAATATAGACTCGGGAGTTTTAACTTATGTTAATAAAACCATGAAAGTGTGGGGCACATCAAGGATACTGAAGGCAAAATAGAGGATTTGAGTATAATAGTGAGGTCTGAATTAAAATTGAGCAACAGGAATGTGAGGGCAGCTACGTCTGTAAAGCTGTCTAACTACTTCCCACAAAGCTTGCAGTCCAGAGCAGGAACAGACCAGGCAGACACAGTGAGTGACAGAGAGAAGGGTATTGGTGTTTACCACTTTAGCATAAGGTAAGATGTCAAAGATTCGTTTTGGAGCCCCCCAGAAGGAACTGACCATGGAGTTCAAAATGAGTTCATAGCAGAGTAGCAATGAGGAAGTTAAAGAGAATGGCTGAGTGAATCACTACCAGTATTAATATGTCCATACCTATGAAGTGGATTTGAAACATAAATGACTCAACTTGAAGACAGTAAGATATATTGCCACTCCCAATGTAAATAGTATCATATTTTCTGATTAATAAATTAAATGACTCTGAGTAAAACATGCCTTCTTGAGTGGAATTTTCTTGAGTGAAATTCCATATAAACATCAAATGGCTTCATTACCTAAATAACTTCTTAGGCTATGTTTGTATGGTATTGATATAAATATATATAACAACTATCTAATCGTATTTTTAAGAGAATAATGAATCAATAAAAATAAAATTTTAGATACAATGAGTTCAAGAAAATCATAGTTTTTTTTTTTTCAAGTGAAGAAACAGAATGAAGTCATGCTAGGGATACAGAAGCCATTCTTTTAGAACGTTATTCCATTCCATCACAAAGTTTGTATACAACTTCTACAAGTTTTAGTTTATATTTAATTAAGATTAGCTAAGAGGTTATGCTACATATATTTCAATAACTTTTGAACAATAAAATTTCAGAATTTTAGGGGGGCACTTTAGCATATGTAAATAGTTTCAGTATGAACATTGAGCAGCACATCTTTTGAACATAGAGCTAATGAGGTTTAACTAAAATCATTTCTTCCACTGGTAGAAAATTCCAAATCTTGGCGTCACTCTTTTGGATTAAGACACTGGTTCTCTGTTTGAGTTCTTTTCCCTCTAAAAGTCAATATGTAGCAGTGAAGCCTGAAAGATAATTTTCAATGTTTTGGAAATTCTAATGAAAATCTTAATTTACTTCTTCCCATTTGGTTGAAAGTATCACAATTCTAAATTCATGCTAATCAGAAGCTCAGATTAATTGCTGGTGATATCACCAAAACTTCTGGAATATGATGATAGAGCAGACACACTTACCTGAATCATATGTCTGATTATCACAATACCCATATCCATCACTTATTTTCTTACAAATACAAAATGACAGTCAAAATCTTTCAAAACATAAGATCCACGGAGGAATAATAGAGTGGTCCTTTTAGTTAAATAAATGATAAATACTATATTTAAGGTACTAAGAATATCTTGACTTAAATGTAAATGTTTCCTGGAATGAGGTAATAAGCAAATTGTTAGCTTTCATCTAATATAAAAGTGGAGAATGGTTTGTCAGATACACTAGCAGAAAGTAGTCTATTACAGTATGCAGGAAGGGTGTCAGTGCAGTGAAAAGGTTGGGAATAGGATTCTTTTCGGAATGTTTGTAACATAAGCTTGTTTGGAATCCAGTGTAGAGGGAGCATCTCAAAATAAAAGGCTTGATTTCAAGTGGAGAATTGAGGATGTAAATAACTCTCACGTGTTTCTGTCTAAGACTGACTCTATATAAATACCTAGGAAAATTAAGAGAATCAAACAGACTTTATAAATCACAATTATTGCCCATTTCCTATTGGCAAAGATGATAATGTGCTAATATTTATGGTTAAGCTTCTGTGGTTGGGATGTTGTTTGTGATTATAATTTCACACTAATTTAAATGATGTTTGCTTCAGTAGAAGTATAAATATACAAAAGGAATTATTTAATTCCAAACTGTTCTTTATAGCAATAACCAACTATATGATGACAAGGGTGAGTTTAAATTCTGGGTGATTACTTATTTTCTTGTGGAAAACATATTGAAAATCTGGAATAAAATGCAAGTCATGATATTTAGGATCAGACACGGATGTTACTTTGGCAAATTACACAGGGTTTACTTTTCTAAGGGATAGAAAGGGAAGCCAGTACAATCAAATTTGAAGGCAGAGAATTCAGCAACATTATTTTACCACAAACACTGATATAAGTTTCTGAGCTTCCCAGTGTAGTGCAAACGTAGTTGTGGATGATTCTTAGCGAGTAAGGGGCACATCAGACCTTCTGAAAGTTCAATTGCTCTCTTCAGCCTAGCTTTAAAAAGACAAAAGTTAAGCAGTCCGTCACACAGTCTTGCCCAGATACATGCTGGCCACAACTACCCCTGAGCCATGGGCTTCTTAGTCTTAGGGTTCTACTGTGCACAATGTGATTGCTAGTGTATAACAGACACACTTAATTTGGAATAAACTTCTAATCCACCACTCTTGGTCTTCCCAAGATTGTCTCACTTAGACCCAATACATTCCTGAATCTACTGCTGTGGCATCAGAACAAGCCAAACATCTCTTGGAGTGGCTAACAGACCCTTGGATGAGCTATAGATGTTATTTGGCAGGAGATTACAAAATCTACCATAAATCTGCATCCTGAATTCTGGTGGCATTTAAAATATGTTCTTACAATAGTCGAACTTAATTTTTAACTCTTCTAAAAATAAATACAAACAATCTCATTATATTTGTAAAGACATATGTTTCCACATCATAAGAACTGGGGAAACTTATGATACAATCAATAATTCTTTATTTTAAGAAAGCACACTGTCAAGATAAGTTATTACATGAAGATAATGATTTTAAACCACATAATATTGGTTGATTCAGATCCTTAATCAATAAAAATTAGCAAATCTATTTAAATGATAATCAGAGCTCCTAGATTAGAAATAATTTTGATGAAGCAGTCCTTTAAAGTAAATGCCAGACATGACTGAAAATGTCACAAAATGAATCAGAATTTCCTCCTGATGCCCAACCTGACAGTATGACTTGCCTAGGAATTACACATTCTTATTGAGAGGAGAGTGGAGCCAGATAGGCACAGACATTTCCGCAAATTTATATGACTCTTTTCAGTTTTTAACGGTAAGACTGGTAAGCATTTCTATATTCAAAAATGTCTTAAGGAAAAATAAAATTTTATTCCAGATACTTATGTTTCATCATTAGAGCTAAAAAGAAAAATGAAAAGGACATAAAAATAATGCATAAGTGGATTATTGATTCTTGAGCATGTCAGTATTTAGATATAAATCTCAGTGGAACTGAAAATAAGCTATTAATATTTAAATTTCATTGCTTTAATTAATTTTATCAGTATCAAATCATGCATGGAAATAGCTAATTTAACACTAAAAGTATATACTTTACATTGTTATATGAAGAATCACTGTGGGTGTAACATCTGACTAAGTAATTAAACTAGGCAACATCGCTTTATTTTACATATGTCTGCCTACACTATAATTGTTAAGCCAATTAAATTCTGATTTTTATTAATTATTTGTCCAATATATATGATATTTTGTGTCCAAAATTTGACCAGTGGTTTTAAAGCAAGATGTTTTGTCATTTTAAAAATAATTTATTTTCAAATAAATTTTGTTTTATTTAGAAGTGATACAGGCAATCACATAATTCTAAGTTTTTGAAATATATTTAACATTTCTTTACATATATGTATATATGAAAAGAAATGCTATGAAATGTCATATGTTTTATATATATATATTTATTTATTTAACAAAGTCTGTAAGAATTAGATTCAATTTTCTTTATTGGTTTAGCTGCTTGAAGAGCATAGGGAAATAAGGCCTTACCCTTCTTTGCATCACTCCATTCAAACCTCACTGCTATTTCGTGAACACTCACATTTGTTCTGAATCTGCTCTGGATTCTGGGAACTCAGGATGCATCTGAAGAGGCCCAGACAGTGTTCCTCTGTTCTGAACCAAAGGTTTCATCTAAACTGGAAATGTTTTTCTATATTCTCTTTGCCTAATAAATTCCTATACATCTTTCACAATCCAATTAAATTGTCGTATTTTCTATGAAACCTTTCCTGAAGCTGCTAGAGTGTTAATAGTTCCTTTCTCCTCTGGGACCATAAAGAGAGAGAGAGAGAGAGAGAGAGAGTGTTTATCCTCACATGTGTGTATGTACATATGTGTGTTTCTAAAATCATCAACGCTTGTCAAGGATTGTATACAGGAGATGGCTAATGAATTCTATCTATATGGCTGTTACTTTTAAAGGGTTAAAGAGTATCACCACTTGGTTAAAATTGTTTGTGGCCCTTGGAAATCACTAACAATGGTACCTAAATAATTCAAATTTCTCCTACCCAGAGCAGCTCCAAGTATGTTCAGCTTGTCAACAATTAATATACAGAATTCTCTAGAGCTATTAATAAATGCTGATTTGTTTAAATAAGTGGACACTTAAAACTGATTCTCAATAGAGAATTTGCCTTATGTATCTTACAGGCATATTTTCCTACTAAATCAATACGCTGATGGACACATCAAGTGACAAATTACAGATAAAAATATATTTCTTTCCAGGAAAAAAAAACCTATTCCCACTTTTAAAATGAGATTATGTAGAATACATTGTGGGAGGAAATGAAGCATTATAGTACTTAGAAAGTAATGCTCCATTAAGATCCAAATGCATCAACCTAGATACCCTGACTAATTTTACAGGAGTTTAATGCACTACTAGAACATTGAAATCTGTGAAATAGCTCCACTAACTTGATTTTTAAGTGAAACTTGCGTTGTTTAAAGGAAGCAGTTTACTTTTAAAGTTGTTGTAATGGAGATATTAATTGTATAAATAGTATCAAATGATGATCAGAAAATATTTGGACAACATGAAGAAATATATATATTTAGACTTTTAGCTTCTTTATTTCTTTCTTTTCTTTTTATTTATTTATTTATTTATTTTTTGAGATAGTCTCTCTCTGTCCCAGGCTGGAGTGTAGTGGCGTGATCTCAACTCACTGCAGCCTCCGCCTCCCAGGTTCAAGCAATTCTTCTGCCTCAGCCTCCTGAGTAGCTGAGACTACAGGCATGCTACCACGCCCAGCTAATTTTTGTATTTTTAGTAGAGACGGGGTTTCACCATGTTGGTCAGGCTGGTCTCGAACTCCTGACCTCGTGATTCTGCTGGCCTCGGCCTCTCAAAGTGCTAGGATTACAGGCCTGAGCCACCGTGCCTGGCCTATCTTCTGTCTTTTTAATAATTTCAGCCAAGGAAGGCACATTTGATCTTTACAGGGAATGAAAACCAGAAAATTTCACAGATGTGCAGTTACTCTCTACTGAGTTAAAATACTGTTTCCTGGGAGGTGGGGGAACAAAGTGGAGGAACAAAACCAAACAGTGAAATATGTATCTGTATATGCCACATAGTCTTTTGTCTACAGAAGAAAAAAATCTCAATATTGCTAAAACTTAAGTAGAATATTTCAAAAAGCATACTATGTGATGTCTCTATTATATTTTTAGAAAAAAAAAAAACACTAGTGAGGTTTTCAAGGAGAGGAACAGGGAAGATAGATTATTTTGCTAATTAATTTATAGCATGTAATTCTGGAAAAGGATGACTAGTATGTGTGTCAGATTCATCCTTTTGGAGAAATGTTTGAAAACACCCCATTTCATTATGTCAATGTAGTTCCCTGAATCCACACAGCTTGCACAGTGTGGAAACACAGAAGAATTCAGTAACATTTATTAGAAGTATTAATAGTGATCAACTGTCCATCGGAAGGGCTCTAGGTGGAAATTTAGACTAGATTGTTTCTGAAGTGTCTTACAACTCTGAAATTATATATTGTCTTAATTTTGTTTTCCTATTTGTGTGTGTATAGGATTAGAATATTTCTTCTCATATAAAAGTATATAGACATTTTAAAAAAAAGAAGTAATGACCTAATGGAAGGGTTTTACTCTTTGGGGTCACAAAGACCAAAATGTAAATCCTAAATCATTATGATGCCACTTCCTACCTATGTAGCATTAGGATTATTTATTTAGTTTTTGAGACACAGGTTCTTTCTTCATAGGGTGATCTTAAGGTTGGAAATTACTTTCTCTGTTTTACACCATAGTCTCTGAAAAGGAAAAGGACTGACAACCACAGTGGTTTACTGCTGTTTCAACTTAGAAGAAGCATTGGATTTGTTAATTTTAGAGAAACTTTATTTCAGTCATGTTTTGCAACTTACTACTCTGGGAATATCTTGCATTTACCCTCTCCTTTACAAATCAACAAATCTAAAGAATGATTCCTTAATACTAGCTGCATTTCTATAAATGAAGATTATATATCCTTTATTTTTTAGTGACACAAATACCGTAATACAATGGGGTGTGTGTGTGTGTATGTAAATGTGGATATATTTTTCCCTTTAGTCTCAGATTGCAATGTTAGTGCATTTGGCTAAAGACTGTATATACTCTCAAACAGACAACCTACGGAATGGGAAATTATTTTTGTAAATTATGCATTTGATAAAGGTCTACTATCAAGCATCTACAAGACACTTAAAAAAATTTACAAGAAAAAAAAAACTTCCCCATTAAAAAGTGGGCAAAGGACATGAACAGAAAATTTTCAAAAGGAAATATACATGCGGCCAACACTCATATGAAAAAAAGCTCAGCATTACTGATCTTTAGAGAAATGCCAATCAAAATCAAAATGAGATACGATCTCACACCAGTCAAAATGGTTAAAGAAATTTAAAAGTCAAAAACAACAGCTGCTGGAGAGGTTTCAGAGAAAAAGGAATCCTTATACACTGTTGGTGGAAGTGTAAATTGGTTCAACCATTGTGAAAGACATTGTGGTGATTCCTCAAAGACCTAAAAACAGAAACACCATTTGACCCAGCAATCCCATTACTGGGTGTATATCCAAAGGAATAAAAATCATTGTATTATAAAGACATGCATATGTTCATTGCGGCAGTATTCACAATAGCAAAGACATGAAATCAGCCTAAATGGCCATCAATGGTAGTCTGGATTTTAAAAAATGTGGGACATGTACACCATGGAATAGTATGTAGCTATAAAAAAGAATGAGATTATGTCCTTTGCAGGAACATGGATGGAGCTGGAGGCCATCATTTTTAGCAAACTAAAACAGGAACAGAAAACCAAATACTGCATGTTCTCACCTCTAAGTGGGAGCTAAATGGTGAAAACACATGGATGCATAGAGGGGACCTACACACACTGGGGCCTATTGAAGGGTGGAGGATGGAAGGAGGGAAAGGATCAGGAAAAATGACTAATGGACTAATGGGTACTAGGCTTACTATCTGGGTGATGGAAAAATCTGTACCACAAACCCCCATGACACAAGTTTATCTATGTAACAAACCTGCACATGTACCCCTGAACTTAGAGTTAAATAAAAAATATTAAAAGATAAACAATGGAAAAAAACTGTACATACTCTCCATATATTACATTTGATTCTTCTTGCCCTTTGCTGTGATAATTTCTGTCCAATCAAACATTTCACCAGTGCCTACATCCAAAATATATACCCAATGGGACGGAAATGCTCAATCATAACATAGAATAAATTAACCCTTTCCTATACTTCTGTTACCGGCAGCAAATCCATACGGGTGTGCAGCAACCCCAATTCTTGCCTCCTCAGAAGAAAGAATTTGACCAAGGAGGCATAGGGCAGATGGAGAGACTGAGACAAATTTTACAGGAGTGAAAGTTTATTAAAACATTTTAGAGCAGGAATGAAAGGAAGTAAAGTACATTTGGAAGAAGGCCTAGCAGGCGACTTGAGAGATCAAGTGTGTCATTTGACCTTTTGACTTGGGGCTTTGTATGTTGGCATACTTTTGGGGTCTTGCATTACTTCTCACCTGATTCTTCCCTTGGGATGGGCTGGCACATGTGCAGTGGGCTGTCCGCAAGTTCGGTGGCCAGTGTGTTAAATGGAGTCGTAGGTATGCTCACTCGAGGCATTCATCCCTTACCAGTCGTTCCGAGAAGAAGATCTAGGTTAGACTCCACCAGTTTGCCTCTTAGTGTGCATGCTTAAACCCACTTGCCCAACTCCTGAGATCTTATCAGGAGGCTGCTGATCATCAGTCTCAGGTTTTTTTTTTTGGTTGTTGTTTTTTTGTTTTGTTTTGCTTTTGTTTTTTTCTCTATTGGGAGACTGCCTTTCCCTGGTGCTGGCTGAGACCAATTATTATTTTAGAGAGACAGTTAACAACTGCCTAACCATCATTTGAATTTGATGGTCACCTGACATTCCTGGTGTGTGTGTGTGTGTGTGTGTGTGTGTGTGTTGATAGGGGGAGCCCTCTCCTGCCCTGCTCATACCTGACTAGCTACCTACTGTAATAGTTCTGGTAAAAATTAAATGTGGGAAATCTAGTTACTGTGTTGGGTGGGCTGCTGAACTTAAAGATCATGTTCATCAGTGGATAAGTTGCATCCTTCATCCAGTTTACAAGTCACGGAATACACTTACCCATGACTTATAACTTAGACAAGAAAAAGTCTGAATTGCTCCATGTTGGTGTGCATTGGAGGGAGAGAAAGACACATATTATATTTATTTATGACTTGGTGAAATGGGGATACTTAAATTATAGAAGCTTCCTTTCTTAGTCCATTTAGGCTGCTATAACAAAATACTATAAACTGGGTGGCTTATAAACAACAGAAATTTATTTCTCACAGTTCCAGAAGCTGAGAAGTTCAAGATCAAGGCATCCGAAAATTTGGTGTCTGCTGAGGCCCACTTCCTGTTATATATAAGGTGTCTTCTCACCGAGTACTAGCATGGCAGAAGAGGGCAAGACAGCTCTATGGGGCCTTTCTTACAAGGACACTAATCCCATCAATGAGCGTTCCGCCCACCTGATCTAATGCCTCCCTTACATGTCCCACTTCCTAATACCATCAAATTGGTGATTAGGTTTTCTTTCTTTTCTTTTTTTTTTTTTTTGAGACAGAGTTTTGCTCTTGTTGCCCATGCTGGAGTGCAATGGCACGATCTTGGCTCACCTCAACCTCCACCTCCTGGGTTCAAGTGATTCTCCTGCCTCAGCCTCCCGAGTAGCTGGGATTACAGGCATGTGCCACGACATCCAGCTAATTTTGTATTTTTAGTACAGATGGGGTTTCTCCATGTTGACGAGGCTGGTGTCGAACTCCCGATCTCAGGTGATCTGCCCACCTCGGCCTCCCAAAGTGCTGGGATTACAGGCATGAGCCACCGCGCCCGGCCTAGGTTTTCAACACATGAATTTGAGGGAAACACAAACATTCGGACATTACCATCCACCTTGAATTATTTAATCGAATTTGGGGACATTTCTACTATCCAGTTTATCCATATGAGAGAGTAGTTGATTCCAATGTGAGCCATTTAGGCTGTAAGATTGATACTGAAAAATGTACAATGGCTGCAGTGTAATTATTACTTTCCTAGTGGTGTCATTAAAATGAAGATCTAAGAAACGGATTTCATTATTCAAAGTGGGCTTTTGTAACTGCTCCTGTATGTAAAGAGAAAATATCAAACAACTTTAATAGAGCCTTCCATCCGAGGATTCTCTGATGAGGCAAACCACACATTTATATAAGATATATACATATATTCCCAATACTTTCTTGACATGACTACCCAGCACTCACTTTTTATATGCCCATCCCAATGTTCTTTTATTTAAAATCCTACATAGATCATTGGGCTAGTGAAAAGTCAATTAAAAAAACAAATAATAATTTAAATAGGGAGAATAGATATATTACTGGGCTTATTAACACTAGCTTTAGCAATCATTTTCCTATGACTTTTCATTTAAAATGAGACCATTTTAAATGCAAGCAATTGGCAGCATGTTATTCAGCCATTACAAATAATGGTAAAAAAGACTATATAATAGAGTTTAAGATATAATAGTAAATAGAATATAAACAATAGTATATACTGTATATACAATAGTAAAAGAATATATACAATATCTACTAAGATTGGAGCTTTGTTTTAAAAAGCAATACATTTTTAATAAGAAACTGTATAAACATATTAATAGTATTTATTTTTACCTGTGTGACAGAATTTCTGTTCATTTTTTTCTTTTTTTTGAAACAGAGGTTCATTCTTGTTGCCCACGGTGGAGTGCAATGGTGCAGTCTCGGCTCACCACAACCTCCGCCTCCCAGGTTCAAGCAATTCTCCTGCCTCAGCCTCCCAAGTAGCTGGGATTACAGGCACCCGCCACCACACCCGGCTAATTTTTTCATGTGTATTTTTAGTAGAGACAGGGTTTCACCATGTTGGCCAGGCTGGTCTTGAACTCCTGACCTCAGGTGATCCACCCATTTTGGCCTCCTGAAGGGCTGGGATCACAGGCATGAGCCACCGTGCCTGGCCCTGTTTATTTTTTTCTACTTTATTCTCTATCATTTTATTTAATAAACATAGATTATGTTCTTAAATAACATATTAGATCTAATAAATGAAATAAATATCAGACATATAACATATATGTTAGAAAATGACATGTATAGTAGATGAACTTATGTTAATATGAAGCTATACAGTGTAGGGAAATAATCCTTTAGATTCTGGACTCTGACAGAACTTAAATGGTGATTCCCCTTAGCAAGTTAGCTCAACTCTGTGTAGCTCCATTTATTCATCTATAAAATGAGTATATACAAATAATCTTAATTTATGAATTAAGATAAGTATATTGTTAGGAACAGATGTATTTATATATATAATGAAATTAAAATAGTGTCTCGCACATAGTAGGTAGTAAATATGTATTAACTATTATGATGAAATTTATACTATAATGAAAACCCTTTAAAATTGCAGACAACCTAATATTCAGTGTTCTTTGAAAACACATAGTGAATTCCTGGAATTTAATTTAAAATATATAATAACATCTCATATATTGAGGTTACTTGCTTGACATCTTTAACAATTTGGAAACAAGTAAACAATATAGATTTTAAGTATTGGAATACTTTTAAAAAAGAAATGCCAGAAAGTTCATAGGCTGATGCTCATGTAACTCATTCTTCACATAGTCTCAAGCTCTCACTCAGAGAATTTCTTCTTATTTTGCATCCAATGCTAATACCCGGCTAATATAGAAATTTTTTTCCCTTATAACCACAGCAAACAAGGGACAGGTAAAAAAAATGGTGGCCATTGGAAACAGTCTCTCTGACAAGAGTGAAAAAAAAGAGCTGATAGCCACATGGTGGAAACAGAGACAGACCTGCTGCACATTATGAAGAAACAAAACCACGACCACAACAAAACCAAGCACTTGTTCATTCTGTAGAGGGACAAACAGCCTTTAGATGGAAAATATCATTTTGTATTTTGCTGTAGAGTGAATACAAAAAGGTGATGCTTCTGCTAAATTATTATGATTGTTATGGTTAGAACTCACTGTTTCGGAAAGCAGGAATATTTTTTCACACATTTTAAAAGGATTTTTTTGACTTTAGTACTTTTGTGTGGGATGGGCTATGGAAAGAAATAATTGCATTAAATAACTTATTCCTTAACAATTTCAGATAATTGAGTAACAATACAGAAATTCTAAATTACGATTTTTTAAAAAAAGAGTTTTCCTCCTTTACAGTTCAGAATATTTAAAAAATAATCTGCAGGCACTTACATTACAACTAAGTCAATCAATTTAACTAACAATAGTTATTGAAGAAGAAAATTCATTAGTGAATAGGTTGCAGCAAAAATTAACATATCTTCACATAGAAATTTTCTCCAGATTTTACATTTTTTGAAAAATGAGACTTTCTGCTCTCTAAAAAGACAGTACAAAGTGAAAAATGAGAAAGAAAAATCAACAGAAATTGAACATGCAAATTATATTCCTTTAATCTTTGTCCTCTAAAAATTCAGAATATAATAGAAACCAGATAACCAAAATAATGGAGAGATTATATTTGTGTTTATCAGTATTCAGAAGTCAAAAAATGGTAAGAAGGGATTATCCTGGCCTAAATAATGATAGAGTGACATCAACCACCTAATAACTTCCCTGAGAAAATACTGTTCCTGACATTTAATGCTCCAAATTCTTCCTGTAATCTTTGTTCCACTTTTTTTATATGTCATAAAAGTTTACGCTTTTGTAATTCAATCATGATTCATGTTTTTATATTGGAATAATGAGCTTCAGTCTTGATATTTTGCTAAAGTTAACTCCAAATACTTAAACAATGTGAAATATTTTTCTTTTAAAAACTAAACACGAAACTCAATAGAAAGACTGAACCATAATTCTTTTTTGTCAAAACTAAGACCATATTTCCTCAATTGCAAATTATCTTTGATTGTAAGAATCATCACCAAAATAGTGAAAATTCTTGAAAGAAAAACATTCTCATATTTAAAATATATTTTGGTTGTGAAATGAGATTTCACTTCACAAAAGTTAAAATTATAAAAATGTAAAAATTATTTCTTAAAATTTGCCCCTTAGGGATGGATAGATAATGTGATAAAGCAAGTGTAACAAAATGTTAGGTGTAGTTGTTATATGAATATGTATTATATTCTCTTTACTGTATATTTGAAAATTTTCCAGATAAAGTCTTGGGGAAAATATGCTTCTTAGAACAGAGAAGTTTAAAACTCCTTATTCAAATTAAGAAAAATAGCATTTATTAGGCTTTCAATTGCATTTACTGAATTATCTTTCTATGATTACTCATTTATAAATGGTTTTATAAAATTGTATCCTCATAAGTCAAGTGTGAATTAAAGTCATTTCTTGGGCAATACAGTCCACATAAGTAACTTCATTCTTACCCATTAGTCTTATTCACATTTTCTCCTTTCCTGGTACTCCAAACCTCCTGCCAAAGAATTTTCAAAATATGTAGGTCTTCCCTTTGGGGCACTTTTCAAATTAGACCTTGTGTTGTGGTCATTGTGTCTGACCTTAAGCATTTTGAGTGAATATATTTTGTACTTTATCCTTCATAGCAGAAGATTACAGAGTAAGAAAGGCTACCCTTAGAAAGAAAGTGGATATGTTTTTCTTCTTTAAATTAAAAATCTAATGGACAAATTTCTAATTTTTAATCTTTCACTAAACTATTGAAAAGTAAATATGTTGCCTGTTGGCAGCAAAAAGATTTAAAAATATGTATAAATTCAGCTTTTTTAAATGAGCTATTCATTCTATAACTTTTCACGTATTAGGCTGGTGCAAACCTAATCGTGGTTTTTGCCATTACTTTTAGTGGCATTATCTGAGCTATCACGGTCAAGAAAAGACTCTGACTAGAGCAGTCTTCCAACTTCTGTTACAATGATGATTGTCAATGGATTTGTAATGAAATTAACAAATTTGTGGATAAAATCATTAATATTTATGCATAATTTTTAAAAGGCCAAATAGTACAAAAACATATATATGAAAGTTATTCTTTTCTGATCATACATACCACAAGCACCAAAAATTTTACCAACTTTCTACAGTAATGACAATCATTTTTTTCCTTTCAGGAATATTTGATGAAATATATACATGTATATATATATTTATGTATGTGCATAAATTATATATATTTATGTATGTGCATAAATATATATAATTTATGTATGTGCATAAATTATATATATTTCTGTATGTGCATAAATTATATATGTTTCTGTATGTGCATAAATATATATGTTTATGTATGTGCATAAATATATATGTTTATGTATGTGCATAAATATATGTTTATGTATGTGCATAAATATATGTTTATGTATGTGCATACATATATATGTTTATGTATGTGCATACATATATATGTTTATGTATGTGCATACATATATATGTTTATGTATGTGCATACATATATATGTTTATGTATGTGCATAAATATATATATATTTATGTATGTGCATATGACCAGTTTTTGGATTATATTATATGATTGTTAAACAAATACTTTTTAATTTTTTGGCCTAATCTTGACGTTAATTATTAATGGTTTTAATATGCAGCCTTAAGGAAAGAAATCACATATGTAAAAATATTCACTACATGCTCTAAAATGAGCCTTGGTAGAAACATGGAGAAGAGGATATAACATAACATTAAGTTCAGAAAAGAACACAAGTTTTATAACTCAGTATAAGCCGCTATATAAAATGTATAGTTACTTAAGATGATTGGAAAGAGAAACTAAAAAATTTTAATAGCCTTTGTACCTTTGTGGTGAATTTTATGGAATTTTTTCCTCCTATTTCACCCAAAACTATCCCAAAACTTTTAAAAATATTCAAAATATTACTGTATTTAAAATAAATATTTGAATAATGCAACCTAAAATAATATGTAACTTTTTTTTCTTACTTTAAATACAAAGTTTACAGCAGAATCTCTACAAAATCGTTTGTATTTGGCACAGTTATTTTATTTTTCTTGTTATAAATCCCCAAAGCCAAGATTCAGAATCTTTTAGCATCCAAAATGTAATTAATCTGGAAATGTGGTGTAAAATATTTCCTGAAGGAATACTATTATCTTTACATAGACAAAACGTGGAGCTAGAGGCCATTATCCTTAGCAAACTAATGCAGGAACAGAAAACCAAATACTGCGCATGCTCACATATAGGTGGGAGCTAAACAATGAGAACACATGGACACATAGAGGGGAACAATACACACTGGAGCCTACTTGAGGGTGGAGGTGGGAGGAGGGAGATAATCAGAAAAAATAACGATTGAGTACTAGGTGTTGTACCTGGGTGACAAAATAATCTATACAACAAACCCCGTGACATGAGTTTAGATTATCCATATAACAAACCTGCACAGGTACCCTTGAACCTAAAATAAAAGTAAAAACCAAGTATGTGGGTGTTTGTCAGAAGCACTCATTTCCTTACAGCCATTTTGTTTTATATCTAGCCTGGTAATAACAAGCTGATAAACTTTTCTGGAGTAGTTAAGTGTAAAATTACAAAGCTGCCAATGCGTGCATATTCTGCTGGTATCTCAGAAAAAGGTTTTATGAAAAGTGCTTTTATTATTTTAAGCCACAATTATACCATGAAAGAAAAACACATACCTGCATAATTTTCCAAAGTATTAAGTAACTACCAAATATGTCCCGCACTCTCACCCCTAAATCCAAACCCAGACCTGGGTTTCAGATCTTTGCATACATACATTCTCTGCATTTTTTCATGACTGTATATCCTGGCCTTTAGATATAATGTAAAGTTCTATGCCACAACTATACCTGTGGTCACTACAAAATGAATTTTAGTATGTTTATATTTGCCCACATAATTATTTGACACTTCATAATTGATCATAAGGATCCATCACTCAATGAATTTCCCTTTTGAATAATTAATTATGAATAAGAAATGCAGTCAGTCATGTATTTAATTTCTCTTAGTCCCAATTACATATCAGGGAAAGAAAGCAAATGGGTTCTCCATTTTAAGAAGTATTTTTTATTGTTTGCCTTTTGCTTTGTATTCCTGCAATATGGCATCATTTGCTGCTCAGGGCAGAGACTTTTAAGTCATTATGAATGCAAGCAAAGTGTTAATAGGTTTTGCTGCATGGTATATATGCTAATATATATGTGTATATATAACGCATATATGCTAATATTACATTTTGTTTTTTCCTCAAATGCCAAGGTATAAAATAAAGTAATATCATAGAATAATAATAAAAAACATTCATTTTGCTTCAAAGCTTATTCTGTATTGACATTAATAACATAAGTGAATGATTAATTTGCAAAAGGTAAGCAATTAATATCAGATGCTATCCAAGGTTCAGATACTTTACGAGAGAAGGCAATAAGGTTCAGAAGCAAGTGACAAAAAGGAGACTAGAAGAGGGAATAGAGATTACATAGGAGGCCTTTGGAGAACATTCAAATGAAGGACATGTTACAAGTTCCCATTTTACAGCCTTTATTGCCGCAATTGAGGACGTTGTTTATCAAACTGTCAAAAGAAAAGAGAGACAATAGGATTTTTAAAAATCATTAATTAAAACTAGATTATTTTGGCCAGGCACGGTGACTCACGCCTGTAATCCCAGCACTTTGGGAGGCCGAGGCAGGCGGATCACGAGGTCAGGAGATAGAGACCATCCTGGCTAACACAGTGAAACACCGTCTCTACTAAAAATACAAAAATTAGCTGGGCGTGGTGGTGGTCGCCTGTAGTCCCAGCTACTTGGGAGGCTGAGGCAGGAGAATGGCGTGAACCCCGGAGGGGGAGGCTTTCAGTGAGCCGAAATCGCGCCACTGCACTGCAGCCTGGGCAACAGAGCGAGACTCCATCTCAATTAAAAAAAAAAAAAAAAACTAGATTTTTTTTTTACTTCTTAAAAATAGACAAGTATCCAAATATTTCAAGACACATTAAAGAAGGTGCCTGAAATTCATCACACCAAGTGCTGGTCTCTGCAGAGTACCTATTTTATGACAGATTTGAAATAGAAGTTGGGGATACCATAGAATATAAAAACTCCGATCTCTTTTTAAAAATCAATAGCTTTTAAAATCCTAAATGCTCTCACTTCTGAGATTAATAAACACCAAGAATCCATCTTGAACACACACAATGGCTTCTATTACAAAAGGAAAAATGAAAACAGTGCTATTACTGACACAGTCAATAGATCCCACCTCAGTGTATATTGTACTTTCTATATTTTTAATTTAAATGCATATAGTTCTAGGGACGGGAGCATGATCAGCATTCATTCACTTCAGAGCATAATAGAAGATGTGGAAGTTTTTCCCATAAATAAACATATAACCTGTCTTGGGTACTATTTGCTTAAAATATTTTCTCTGGAAACTTATCTAGCCATTCTCAGTATGTGGTTCTTCCGCTAGCCTGTTCTTTATTACTGCTTTCCTTCTTTCTACTAAAACTTGAGCAGAAAATCATGAAATTGTGGTCTCTGCTTCAGGTTTGAGGACATAAAACCTAGAGTCCACAAAAACAGCAGCCTTCCTTGAAATAAGAGGGGATACAAGAAAAGTTTGCATTCACACTTTCCTTAGCTTAAAGGAACACACAATTTTAGAAGCATAATGAATTTTCAGAGTACCTGAAAATATTTCTTACTCTTTGTGTTTATGTGCCCTTGAAGTAAAAGGGACCTCTACTTTAAAAATTTTAAAGTAGTTAATATATATTAACTCAAACGATCCTTCAGCAAGACTTCTATTCTTATTATGAAGGGTGAGACCACCAATAAAACATTCAAGAGAGAGCTTTACAGTATTCATGTGGAGTGTGCTGCAGATCCACTTAATCCAATTAAGTTCAAGAAGTGATTCTCTCACTGATGGGCATCCAGAATTTCTATGGCAAATTCACAAATGCATTCAGAGGGCAAAGTAAGCTCTATAATATTTGCCTTGGGGACTGCATAAACAGGCTTTTTTTTTTCTTTTAACATATTATTGGGCAGACATAGGTTTTAGTGGTGGTACAATCACTGTATCTGGAGTTATCCGTTTATTTTAACTCATTAACTATCAGCCAAAAGGCAGTTCTATAATGAAATTTATCTTAATGAAAAGCAAACCTTTATTTATTGAACTGCCTTTTTAAAAAATGTAATCACTTTTTCTGTATGTGAACCAGCAAAGTGTTCTCTTTACATAATGTAAACTATTTTGTGTTAGAATTTTAAATAGAAAAAAGAAAGAAAAAGAGACTAAGGTCCGGGCGAGGTGGCTCACACCTGTAATCCTTGCACTTTGGAAGGCTGAGGCGGGCAGATCACTTGAGGTCAAGAGTTCAAAACCAGCCTGGCCAACATGATGAAATCTCGTCTCTACTAAAAATACAAAAAAATTAGCCGGGCGTGGTGGCAGGTGCCTGTAATCCCAGATACGTGGGGGGCTGAGGCCGGAGAGTCGCTTGAACCTGGGAAGTGGAGTTTGCAGTGAGCTGAGATTGCACCGCTGCACTCTAGCCTGGGGGAAAGAGCGAGATTCTATCTCAAAAAAAAAAAAAAGAGACTAAGACAGTAATTGTTTATTGCTCCAGAAAGTCCCACCCACAAAGATATTTCAAGGGAGAAAGAATACTTGGACCAGTTCATACACTGAGAAGGTTGGTCATTTGAGAACCAAATTGAAAGGAATTGTCTAACCAAACCAGTAAAACTCAGGTTGAATATAGAGACACATAACGATCAAAACCCAAAGAGAAATTGCAATATTTGTACATGACGTACAGTGAAATTTAAGAAAACAATGATTTTTTTTTTCAGAATGTTATGGCAATCTTCCAGAAAGCCACAGATGATTCAGCCCCTTGCTACTCAAAGTATGGTTCTCAGACCAGCAGTATAGACATCATCAAGGAGATTCTTAGAAATGCTGGCGTCAGGCTTCATTCTGGCGCATGCAGGGGATTCTTATTCCTTCTAAACTAAGAGTAGTAATTTTTGCCTTCAAAGATACTTGCCATCCCCACTGGATTTTCACAATTGTAAATAACATTGTGACATTGATGCATTGGTAGACCATCAGCTCTTGCAGCTGAAGAAGTACAGTGCTGCAGCCAGGAGGCAAGATTTCTCTTTTTCGGACAGCTCTGACCTTCCCAGGGCAGTAATTGATTTTAGATGACCAGGTACCTGAAGGAAATTAACCTGGAGTTGTAAAATCAAGATGAAATTTGAGTTAATCTCTAATCAGTCTGACAAATGAATGATTCAAGGTCTTCAACATTGGTCATCTCCAGTGAAACCTTTTAACACAGCTATTTGTGTTTATAGCTTTCTCTTATAACCATCAGGTGGTTTCTATATTTATTCAAAAATTATAGAATGCATTCTACTCTGAGTTTTTAAAAATTTCTCTAAGTGATTTATGCTGACTTAACACCTGATGAAAACAAATGCCTTTCAGTTACTTAAAAACTCAAATTAATAGTAGGCTTGCCTTCAAACTTTGCCTGTGGCACAAATATTTCCTTTAACTAATGTACTATAGTATTTAGTCAGGGATCATGCTAGTTCCAAAATAGATCCGGAACTATTGTTTGTTCATTCATAACAAATTAACGAAGAGGTCATGCTGCAGCTACCATGATTTTTAATCCAAAAATACTGTTTTTAAATATAGGTTGATGAATCATTTATTTTCCTTCTCAGGAACCAAATACTTATTTTTGTTACAGTGACTGGTTTTATAAAAGTAATATATAAAGTTTAGGGTATTTTATTTTTGCATTTAAGATACTGTAAAACTTAAATCCTACCTAGTTACAAGTTAAATAAATGGTTATGTTTAAAAGATAATTTCTAATTCATTAATTACTAATTAGTGGCTCCTCTGCCTCTTCCTGCCATGTAGGCTTTGATCACTTTACTACTGTTATAAGCCTCCCCAAACACGGCCAAGTCCCAAAGGGAAGAGCAATCAATCAAATCTGTTCTAAGAGTACTGTACTAAGGAAGTTTTGGAGTAAATGAATTTTAAAAATAAATCTCTGACCCTCTCCCAGCTTATAATCTTTCAACATATAAATATGTCCAAATTACTATTACAAATAAAAGTGCATAGAATATAAACATGTATGAAGAGATAAATAAAAGGAATATGTTTGTGCAAAGCATTCCTCTTAGCCCATGAATATGTGCTATAAAATGGAGTTGCACTGAGAAGGCACCAGAAACAGATGACTCTTCAGAGCTTGTAAGACGGTACTGAACTGGTGAATGGAAGGAGGAAATTATGAGCTGGGGAGAGACGCATAAGCTAAACCAGAGGAAAGAAGACATGTATGATAGAAAATATCCAAGTATGATAAAAAATAAAGAATAATTTCACCAAAAATGGGGAACAGGTACTATAGGTATAGGCATAAGATTGGGAGTCATTTTAACAAAGTCAGGGAAAATTTTGTGGAAGATGAAATGAGGATTTTGGCACAAAAGTTTTCATTTCTTCATATATGCTCTAAGAGCTATGTTTGCTTCCTATTAAAAACACTTGTCACAATTTGCCATTTGGCAATTATAAAAAAAATAACAAAATGAAAGTAATACCAGTGATGGAATTCTGTTTTCCATTTTTGAGAAAAACCAAAGAGTGACATTATTCATAACATTATAACATTTCTCTGATTATTATTATTATTATTTTACTTCAGCAGGGAAATTGGGTCTCTAGGGCCCATATCTGCTGCCATATATGCACTCTGATGCATGACAATACTGGCCACTTCATGAAGATATATAGTTAGTCCATTCCAGGTGTCCCTAAAGAGAATATGAACATTCAACTTAACGATTATTCAAAAGTTACGGACAATTGCCAATTCAAATGTGGACCATGGATTCTAACTTCAAATCTGTTCTCTGTCTCCCTTCCCCCCAATGTTTAATTCATCAAGTCCTTAAATTTTCTAAGCCATTATCAAAATGAACTGGATCTGTACCAGGATTTTAGAAAGGAGCAGTCTCATAGCTCATTGTCATTCCCTTGAGCTAGCCAGTCCCATGGGCCATAGCTAACAACAGTGAATGCAAAAAATAAATCACACTCTGGGATGACTTTAAAAAGCTTAGTTTTCTTATGAAAATGAAGGTTTAACCTTGCCTGCCACATCAGGGATCTAAAGGAATACAATCTTCCATTTATTTGCATTAGCCAGAAAGGTATTGTGCCAACACGGAACCTTATTTTCAGCAAACACAATTTTGCAGGAAAGAAGGAAAAGGAAGAATTAAGATATCTATCTGAAGTGAATTTAACCAGATACAAAAATTCTGTTATGGCTAAATAAGTGCAAGTAATAAAGGTACCTGTTTACAGAATAATGCTTTCTTTACTAAAATTCTACATGGCCTGTTAGAAGATGAGAGTATTTTAGAAGCACACAGCTTCGAGCTAAGCAGCTGCAACACATTTCAAAGCTGTACATGAGCTATGCGTTAGAGGAAGGAAGTAAAGGCTCATCTCAGTATATTTTAGAAAACAAATTAAAACAGTAGTTTTTCTCTCTGAAGCAATCTGATTAATAGATACACACAAACTCATCAATAATGCTAATGCCTAGCAATAGGTTAATGCTGTACATTAGCCTATTTGATATAAATGAAACCACAGGAAACATTTATTTAAGTTGTGAGTTTCATTGTGTGATTGCCTCTTTCCCAAGTTTGACCTTATAATTAAATTGTTCACACCACACATATAATTATTTTCTGCTAGTTGGTGTACATTTAATATTCAGGCAATCCTTTTAGCCAATGTCACTATAATTTAGTTAATAGTCACTATCTATTACGAATACAAAGATTGAGCCTCTTTGCTCCTCTCACCTCCAACCCAACATATATGCATTCTAAAGTGTTTCATACATTCCCTTTTTTTCCTCTCCAATGGTTTTCCTTCCATATCATCTCATATATCTCATGAATAAAATTTATTATCACAGTTTGGGAATTTAAGTGAGGAAATTTTGTTTTCCACTGAAATTAATTTGGGGAAATTTTTCTTTATTATATAAATCTACAAATCTGAACATAATCCAAAAAAGTAAAAATCTATATACCGTAGTGTGCTGTATAGTATAGACTAGATTTAAAGAATTAGTGACACTAACCAAAAACTAGTAGTAACAAGATGGTTTTATATATTTTCTTAAACTGTTTGTTTACTTTATATTTTATTGATATATCATATGATTATCTAAAAAGCAATTTATAAGTTATGTCCCCAAAATAGCACAGTATAGACACATAAGTGAAAAAATAATTTCTACCTTTTGTTTTTCATTTAATATGTTTGAACATTTATATTTTAAATACTCATTATCTTATATAGAGACTTGTAGCTATAGAGCAAGCTTGTCCAACCTATGGCCTGGTGGGCCGCACGTGACCTAAAATGGCTTTGAATGTGGCTCAACACAAATTCATAAACTTTTTTTTTTTTTTTGAGATGGCATCTTGCTCTGTCACCCAGGCTACATGATCTCGGCTCACTGCAACCTCCGCCTCCCAGGTTCAAGCAATTCTCCTGCCTCAGCCTCCTGAGTAGCTGGGATTAAAGGCGTCTGCCACCACACCCTGCTAATTTTTTTTTTTTTTTTTTTTTTTTTTGTATTTTTGTATTGTTGGTAGAGACGGGGTTTCACCATGTTGGCCAGGCTGGTCTCGAACTCCTAACCTCGTGATCCGCCCACCTCGGCCTCTCAAAGTGCTGGGATTACAGGCGTGAGCCACCACGCCCGGCCGACATTCTTAAAACATTGAGTTTTTTTACAATTTTTTTCTAGATGATCAGCTATCCTTCGTGTTAGCGTATTTTATGTGTGGCCCAAGACAATTCTTCTTCTTCCAGTGTGGCCCAGGGAAGCCAAAAGATTGGATGTCCCTGCTATAGAGTGAAGTTATCATCTTGCAGTTTGATGGGAGGAAGTATAGCTGTGGCTCAAGTCCTTTCATGGTGCTTTGCCTTATTTTCCCATATGTGAAATGGGGTTCATAGTTACCACCATTTTTCGTTAAGATGTAATATATATCCATTAGGTTTCATTTTTGTTGGACTCATATCTGAAGGCTACAATTTGTATTAATCCATGAGAAATCTCTGTGAGAGATTCTTCTGTAACTTTCATTGTGAGGCATAATTGTTTCAGGGATAAATGTGGAATTCTAGGAACGTCTGGGCTTTAACCATCGATTAGTATAATATCCTAGGTAACTGTCTTTTTGCTAAGACTCAGTTTCCTCTTTGATAAAATAATTATAGGATCTATCTCACTAGGTTGTTGTAAGAAATAACTGGCCCTGTAATGAGTTCTTTGTAAATTGTAAACTGTGCTACACACGTTAATCAAAATATCACTGTGGAAATTGCCATGCCATTGTGAGCTTTATTTTGTATTTAAATAGCAAACTTGAAATTCTGCATTCACATTAGAATCAGCAAATCTTAAAATTATGCATGTCTTGTTAGGTAGTATTTCTAAACACACGGCCTTCTGTAGTTTTACAACTACAACAAAAATTCATGTTGATTTCACCTTCCTTGTGTCATAGCACAGACTTAACTTGTTTGATGGAGAATTCACTCCTGCATTTTCTTTAATGAATGCTTGCTCTGCTTCATTTTATTGAGATAGTATAAAATGGGTAGAGGAGTGATGACCGTTAAATAAATCAAAAGAAAAAAGTTACCTTTTTCAAAGGAGTTCTCTGTTATTAGTAAATTTCCCTCCTCTTTCTAGTCATTGGACAAAACTGGCTTCTTATTGGACACGTAATTGACATCTCCATTCAGATGGAGTTGAATATGACAAACTTAATGTGTCTGCCAGTTTCACCTCATACCACAGTGTTCTTGAATTCCTACAACAAACAAGTTCTTACAGGCCCCAGGATCTTTATACGTGCTATTATTTTTGCCCCAAATAATGTTTGAATGTCCAGCTCTTCTCATCTTTTGAGTCTCAGGTTAGATGTCACCTGATCCAAGAGAATGTTCCTGACACTCAATCCAAAATACTTCCCACTTATTTTATTATTTCCTTTCCCTTCATAGCATTTATCTCATTTTGTAAGTACATACATCTTTTTACTTACTAATTTGTTGTTTGCTTCTTCTAGTTTACTATAAACTCCATGAAAGAGGATTATCGTGTCTGTTTTGTTCGTCTCTATATACCCAACAGAGTGTCTAGTACATGGAAGGCACTTGATAAATATTTATTGCATAAATGAATAAATTAGTAAAAGCAACAGATAAAATATACCTGTCCAGAGCATCTATCTCAGAAAATTACACTGGGTGGTTTTAATTGCTGGCTGAACAACTTCTTGTGGCTCTCTTGCTAACATTTTAAGCTCAACATGCCTTAAGCTCAACTCATCATTTCTCTACTCTCTGTACTTTCCACCAAGCCTGCTTATCTTTATCCTCTGCCTATCTCCTGTGATGACTCCACATACTTCCTAGTCTAAGAGTAATCTTGGGAATCAAATTTAGGTCCTTCACTTTCTTTACTCCATACTTTCAAATAGATTTTCTCTTCCAAAAGTCTATTTATTCTTATTTCATACTCATTTGAAAATGAAACTGTATAAACTCCTCATTAATCTCAATTCTCCAGAGTTTGTCCATTCTTATTTACATGTTTATACCCCTACTAGTTTATAAACATACTAAGGGCAGGGATTCTTTTTATTATCACGGTTCCTAACATGGTGACATACACACATGGTCAATTCTGGCTGAGCGCTTATTGACTTCTCCTAAGATTCACTAGTTTCTGCAATGTCTATGCAGAGCAAAGTTTTAATTTGTAATAAGTATGATATATTTTTGACATTGCTTCACAAGATATCTTCAAACCCCTTGTCTCCTAACTTAGCACTAACTTGGTAATCATTCAGACATTATCATTACAAAACCTACAAAGCCTATTCTTTTCTCTCTTTCAGGCAGTCTGCCCTGAGGGTATAAACAATAGTATTTATTATGTATTCTTTAGGACTCCCATGTTATACCCTATTAAACCTTGATAAATATTCTTCTGTGTTTCCAGAAAAAACAAATTGCTTTCCTGCTCATCGTTCCTTGGCTCCACTAAAAAAAAAAAAAGTCAAGCATATTTCAACTAGAAAAAGGAAACCATAGGGAGCCAGACACAGAGACTATACTGTTTCTCATTTCATCAGCCTTGGGACTTGAACAGCAGGTCACTCCATTTGAAAACTAGCAGACATAATAAATAGAAAGAGGCATAGAAAGCAAGCTGACCACAGATTGGGCTGTCGCACCCAGCCATTTCTCTCTGTCCTGGAAAGGCCAAAGAGAATGCATTGTATACCGCCATTGTATCAAATGTTTTGGGCACCTTTTTTGGGGCATTTATGAAAGAAAAAAAAAAGGGAGGGATTAAGGACTGGATAAGCCCTTTCCTGCCTCCATACCTGTTTCATGATGTTTCTTTATAGTCATCATGACTGGCAAAATAATCTTTAGGTTGCTTGGCAGTGTCCAAAAAGTAGACAAATAGACCTTGTACCTGTGGAAGAAATTTTAAAAACTAAAAAAAAAAACCAAACCCCACAAAGGTACTTTATGAAAAATAAATTATATGGGTATGGAGCTAAATTTGGCTAAAGAAGGAAAAAAATCTGATTTTAGTAACAGGTAGCCAATGAAAATCAAATTAAGTGCAGCCCTCACGTATCTTATAGATTAACTTCCCAGAAAGTCACTAGCAGTTATAAAAAAGTATGCTAAATTACATTGTACACATGATAGGGGAGTCACTTTCTTGTGCAAGAGCTGATGTGTGTGTATGCGTGTGTGTGTGTGTGTGTGTAGAATTATGGAGGTGACACATCCATTATATATCTATATATATATAAAAAACGTGTGTATATATGTATATGTACATATATAAATGCATTGTATATTTACACACACATATAAAATGTGTGTGTGTATATATGTATGTATACATATGTAAATGTGTGTGTATAGATACATATATACACACACATTTTACTATATATATTACATTCATAATTTTAGGCTGGGCACAGTGACTCACACCTGTAATCCCAGCACCTTGGGAGGCTGAGGCAGGTGGATCACCTGAGGTCAGGAGTTCGAGACCAGCCTGACCAACATGATGAAACCCCATCTCTACTAAAAATACAAAAATTAGCTGGATGTGGTGGCATGCGCCTGTAGTCCCGGCTACTCGGGAGGCTGAGACAGGAGAATAGCTTGAACCCGGGAGGCAGAGGTTGCAGTGAGCCAAGATCACACCACTGCACTCCAGCCTGGGTGACAGAGCAAGACTCCATCTAAAAAATAAATAAATAAATAAAAAGTGATTAAAAAATAATTTTATAAACACTATCATAAGCCATATATACAAAGAGTGAGTTTTCAAACATTTTTAACTGCAGAATAGCTTTTGATATAACATTTTTAGTGGACACAATGTATATAATAGACAAAAATGGAATTAATGTGATATGTGTGTATATAATATATAATACATATGTAATATATGTGTATATGTATATATGTATATAATATATATAAATATAATATATGTAATATATAAACATACTGTTATTTAGAGGAACTAGGAACAGAAACTTGGTTGTCTCCTCCGTCTCCCTTGGTGACCCATGAAGGGTTCTCCAGGGAACATGGGTTGATTTAGTTAAGTACAAATATAACCTAGTTATACTATAATAGTGTAAAACTTTCTAAAATGCATTTAACTTAAACAATATAATCATGGAAATATCATTTTATAGAGCATTAATTCCCTGAAAGAGATTGTAAATATCCCTCTACCATCAGAATACAAAAGTAGATAGAAGGTCGGTTTGAAAATGGATAACTTTTAAACGGGAAAGTCCCCCCCAAAATACCTACACCATTCAAGGTGAATGTTTAAATGAGATGACATTTGAGGTAATATATTATAAATTTTAGAAAACAAATTATAACATGATTTGTAACACTAAAATCCACCTGGCTTCTTTTATGTTATTTAAGTTTTTATTAGATGTGATCATTTTTGAGAAATCATATTGAAATATATTATTCTAGTGAGTACTCTCAATATTGCTTTTTATAATTAAGAATATTAGAATTTTTCTCATGTAATTGAACATGTAGAAACCATGACAGTGGTATTTAGAAACAAAGATTTTCATAAGTGACCTCAGAAGACAAGGTAACATATTTCTGGAATTAACATCTGGGAGTGAAATTTAAGAAAATAAATAAATAAGTTTGTGTGTGTATGTATGTGTGTAATCATGTGTGTCTGTAAGTTTTGTTTTTTTTTTTTTAACTAATGGCTTGTGGCTTTTGCCACAACTGAATATTTAAAAGACTTCCATTTATTCACCTTGGGAACGATTTGAGGGTTAAGAAGACAATAGGACTATGAGCGCCACTTTAGAAAGATGCTAACTAGATATAAATGATTATAATTATCCAATATTCTGAATGTTTTCTTAATCAACAGATGGGATATTTCTGTTCATGGCAATGAATTTCAAAGATGTAATGATTTAATTTTTGTAACTATTCAAAATTTTAAGTATAGCTCTGTTTAGAACTCAAATCACTTTAGAAATCATTCATATTTATTCTTCAGGGCAAAAATTAGTGAATGGATATGAATATCTTTGGACTGTCTACACACCAAACAGCAAACTGAAAACTTGGCAGTTGTTCAATTTATTTGATCAGTGTAAATTGTCAAAGGGAATATTCATGGCCCAAAAGGGAGCCTTTAAAATTATTTGAATTTAGAGCTGCAAAGAATCATTTTTATGTTTTAATATAATGTACATGAGTCATTTCTATCCAGTCTGTGTTATAAACAGATAATTCTGCCAGTCACTCACTCAACCTTTTGAATGGTCAATCATTAAATCTAAAATTATTTCAATTGATGTGAATGTAGGGCACAATTATGTAGTGTTTTGGAGTGAGTTTATCCAGCCAGCTATGAAGAAAAACATAATATGTAATGGAAAAATATCTGATCCAGTTTACAAAGAAAGTGGTTATAAAGAGTTACTGAAATAGCTCCTGGAGTTTGACAGAGATCAAATCCTAAGGGAAGTGGTCAGAGGTGTGGCACAGTCTCTAATTATGAACAAGGATACCTGGTCATTATCACTCCAGCACCAGTTCACCCTAAGAAGGTAGTGATTCATTGTCAGTGGGTGAGTGGTGAATAGTTAGCGGAATAACTGCCCACCATTTAACTAACTCGTGTAGCTCTAAGCATGTGTCTGGATTACCTGTTTTATCAGTTAATCCTCCTGCAGTAGCTTCTCTGCAGTATATCACTGAGGTGGTATTAACATTCATCTGATAAAATCAAAGCATTTCTCCATAAATGTTGGACCACAGCAAACACATATACAGGAAAAATAAAAAGGAAATTTACATACAAATCACCTTCATAATGTTACTAATTTGTTGCTACTTGCAGTAAAGCTCTTAATGAGATTATCCAGGATTGGGACTATTTCCTTTGAGGGTTTCATTTGCCTCCCTAACATTTTTCCTTCATTTGTGGCTGTGCATTTATTACACTCCATTACCTATATTTCACATTTTGTAATTCAGTTTGTGCAAATTTGTAAAATGTTTTCTTACAACAAAAGGAAAAAAATTTGAGAGGAAGCTTGTGCAGGATCACACTTTTCTTACTATAATACACATGTCTATGTGCATTTACCTCTATACCCACCTAGCAAATTGGTGAAGGTAAAAGGAGGGTCAGTGGGAAACATTTTTACCAAATTCAGAAAATCTGCTGTCTCAAATGTTTTTTCCAGTGTAGTAGACAGTAAGAAAATAAATAGACATTGGATGACTAACAGTCTCATCTTTCTGCAGTCCTACTGAGGACTGATTTCACTAGAGTATAGAATAGTACTTCTCAGACTTCCCTGTGCATTGAAATCACCTGATGGTCTTGTTAAAATTCAGATTCTGATTTAATCAGTTCAGTGTTAGGCCTGAGTCACTGCATTCCAAACCACATCCCACAAAGGCCACTGGTCCACAAATCAATCACACCTTGAGTAACAAGAGTATAATCTATTAAACTACTAATAGATAAACTCACTTTCAGTTTAAATAACTGAATATCAAGCAAATGGGTGTTGTAAGCAAACACCAAAAAGTGAGTAATGCCTTAAAAATGCATAAGCCATTAGAAAATTTATTACATAAGAGCTTGTTTATACATTTAATGAGATTTTAGCTTTGTTAACTTAAATGAGATCTCATTAAACAAATGAAAATGCCGCAAAATTAAGGTATCAACTAAGTAGGGCTCCCTGCTGTGAAATTCTGATAGTCATAGTCAAGATAAATTACTTTATTAAAACTGGACATTTCTATTAAAATCAAAACAGCCCTTAACAACAAATATATAAATCAAAAAGCCAATGTCCAAAGGAAAACAGTAGAAGTTATGAAACAGACGTTTTAGTCCCAGCTCTGCCATAGAACCCATTTCCATTATTTATAAATTGAAGATGATAAACACCTGGCTCGAATCTCATAAATATGTAGTTAGATCTGAATATGATAATTCATTTGTAAGCATTGTGAATGAATTATAACTTATACCTAAGACATTTTTTAAAATTGAAATATTATTTTCTGCTGTAGATACCATGCATATGCTAATTCAGTGTTTAAGGCTGTTTATGATCTCCAGGTTTTAAGATATGTGTGGTCAATTTTAGTTGGTATTGCATTTTTAACAATGCCCCAGTTTCACTGCAAAAATAGATATAAATGCACAGATTTTGTTGAAATTTATAGCAACGTGTAACAATATTAGTTCTTATTGAAGGCTTTCCCTGGACTTCCGAGGTTTAAAGGTGAGAATATAATTCCAAATCTGAGTAAACAGTTATAGAAAGTGATTAAAACGTATTTAGTGATAGAAATCAGTGATTATTTTAACTTGGCAGTCTCTGTGCCATCATTGTAGCCATTTAGTATGACATAGTAAAGTAATTCAAAGGGAAGGCTTAATTAACTTCAGAAAAAAAAGTTCAAAAGAATGCAGTAATAAAAACAGGCCCTCTTGTGAAAACTTATTGTTAGTCAATTCTTATATCTCAAAGAGAGATAAACTGTGAAAATACCTGTAGAGTTAATTTTCTCAGGCAATAGAGTGTTTCTCGACATCCATGTATGGACAGGATGCAGTTCTGATGTGTTTTGCTGAGTCGGGGATTTCTTGTGGCAGCTGTCACTCTTGATGCATCATCTTTAAAGATGTGCCCGAGAACTTTGCCATGATCCTTGGAGGCTTGTTGATTTTTCTGTGGAAATGTATGAAAGTATAATTCAGTTTGTTTGGGTTTTACATGAATTAAATATGGGGTTTGTGCTCCTTATTGAGCAAAATAAAGTGAAAAAAAACTTCCTTAAATGTTTCAGAGTTTGACTCGAAATGAAAACTCAAAATGTAATCTTGTGCTGTTATTTTTGTTTCCATTGTATGATGCCAGAGGCTATAGACAACTAAGGAATCTTTCAACACGGGTTGAAATTTTGCATGTATCAATAAATACTTACGGTAAAAAAAAAAAACTTTATTTTAATTTTAGCTACTCTATAATGTTCACCGTAAAGTATAATTATTTTCATTTATTTTTATCAATTTAATTAAACATATTTTATTGAGCTCTACCCCCCTGCTAGAAACATATTCCAAAAGTACAAGGCTCATCTTGTCTCTCTTGGTTTAAAGTCCTGCAATGCCTTTGCTTTCCCAAGGCATTTGCCTAAAGTTAAACCCTTTCAGTGTGGCCAACAAGCCCCCTTAGGATCTGTCTCTGCCTGCTTGATGTATAACCCAATTTCTCCCCTCACCCCATCACTTCACATGCTGGCTTCCAGCCACACTGAACTCTAAAAGTGGTTTCTCCAATGTGCCATCTTCTCTTAAGCCACCAGGCTTCACATAGGCTGCAGTTTATCACTAAAAAGGAAGTTTCCTTTTTTTTTCTTCAAAATCCCTTCATTTCAATTAAGAAGTCACCTTCTGCCTCCTGCTTTCTAAGATCTTCATAAGGGGTAAGAAAGGTCACTTCTAAGTAAAGTGACCATTTTTTCTAGTTCACCAGAGAAAGTCTCAATTTATGTCAATTTTCTCATCATTTCATTTATTTAGCACTCCCTTGCACTCACAATGGGGTGTGTAGTCCTGGTTTGGATAACACACTCCACAGCCATCATACTTATAGAGGCTCCATATTCCCCTCTGCAGCAAGTACGAGGCCAAGAGCGTAACTGTTTTGGAGTCAGCCAGGCCTATTTTCAAAACCCATTTCTCCCTTCTGTCAACTGTGTGATATCAACATAGGTAGTTGCTGAAAATGTTTGACCTTGATTTTCTTACTTTTAAAATTGGGACAGTGATGTTTAACTTCTGGTACTTTTTGATTTTTAAATTCAACCATGCAAGTAAGGTACATAGCTTAGCGCCTGGTACATTTTACGTTCTGTTAATAGATAAATGTAGGCACATTAAAATGTTAAAGAGTTATTTCAGACAAGGATTCATGAATCAGGCAAATCAAACTATAAGCAGTTTGGACTCCACCAAAGGAGCATGAGACGAAAAATTGTATAAGCTGTTTGAGGAATTAATACACAGAAACTATTTGCTTGTTTAAACTGGAACAGTAGCTTTCAGGTCTCTAGTCAGAGATGAGTTGGCAGTTTCCGGTTGGTTCAGCTGAAGTTTTGTTTTACTGTTTACACTGAGTTAGGTTTGATCAGCTTATGTCGGAACCCAAAGTGCTGGAGCCATCTCAGCCTAATGGCCTCCCAGTTAATTTTGTAAACAACTTTCAATGAATCACAGCTTTTAAAAATCTTAATGATAGCACTGTGTTCTAATGATATGTTACTTCCTTCACAGGACTGTGTACTTCTTAAAGTCAAAAACGTGTCTTTGTCTTTTATTTATTTTTCCTCAGGCCCTCGCACAGTAGTGCCCACACTATAGATTCATAATAAATAGTTATCAAAGGGATTAGTGATTAGAAAAATGACTGACTAAAAAATGAATGAAAACATATTATCTGTCCTCAAAGGAAGAAAGGTACTTTTAATATAAGCCACGCTCTGTGTCATAAGTGCTCCCCAAAAAGACAAAGAAAACAGTGAAGAAATTACCCTATTTCCAATCAGGGGATCAGGGAATATTCACAGAACAAATGACATGTAAATAGGGCTTCACTAGGAAGAAAGATGTGTTATGGAATAGTACTTCCGACAGAGGGCATGATCACCACATTTTCATCAAATAATAAATACGTTAATGAAAGATATGTACTTAAAAATCACAAAAAAGTATTTCTACAGTTATATGCATAAGTTTAGATTTTCCACCCTCCAAAGAGGCCTTTGTGGTTGCCATTCTTTTCACTGACAAATGTACTGCTGAATGTGGTTTCTCTTAGGTTGATATGTAGTATAAAAAATCATAGCCAGCTTTTTTTCTCCCTCTCTTGGTTTAACTCTTGCACATTCACACATGGGGGGTATAAGATGTTCATTTTTTTCTCCTTTGCTTTTTAATATGATAATTATCTCTTAAAACTAAAGTTGAAATTAATAAAGATCTTTTTTCTAAAATTAGAAGGATCTATTTGCTTTGACAAATTCTAACTGTTTATAGTGTCAGATTATTTTCAAAATATTACAGATGTGGAAAAGGGATAGAATTAGTTTTGAGTAAAATTATGGCTTGTCGGCAGATAACACAATCAACCTTTCAAACGCAAACACCTCTTTCCAAGTGTAATTGTTAGGAAATGAGAGCCTTATTCAGATGCTAAATAAGAAAAATGACGATAGGAATAAAAACTCTTCTGGATAAAAAAATAACGAAGAACAGAATTTTAGGCACGGTTTTCAAAAGCTCTCCGATTGCAGGTGCTACTGGCTGTTGCTTGGTTGATTGGATGGCCTTGATAGTGTTGACAGCCCATGAATTCTCTGACAGCCCAGGGAATTCAAGTTAATGGACAGTTAATATCATGATTGAATGGTGCCTGATCTATTTGAGGATGGAAAATCAATAGATTTTCCATCTATTGATGGGTTAGAAGTGGGGGAAGAATAAGCATGCCTATCTGCCTTCATTGCTACGTCTACACTAATTAAGCACCGCCTTAAGATGGAGGGGAGTCTGGAGAATTGAACGGGTAATGAGATTCCGACTTGTAGTAAATGAAGCAACTTTACCATAAGGCACACTGACAGACAATTAAACCTTTTTATCAATGTAGCTTTCATGCAGAAATAAAATCTCATATGGCAACTGTAAAATAAATGGAGGACTGGAAGGAACTGTAAATCTTTTTCTCAGCTTGCAGTTGTACTTGTAACTTCCACACTGTTTTGACATTTGGGGTTTTTGCATTAGAAGTCACAGTGAGTAACATTGCATTTTTCTACATAGAAGTTCCGTGTGTCACATTCATTGAAATGTTCCAAGAAAGGTTTTGATTAAACATAAAACCAATTAGAGATAAGCAATTTCCTTCAAAAAATTTTGGACTGGAAAGAGGAAATATTCTAAAGAGTAACAATTGCTGTATTTCAAAAATATTTTAAAATATTTTAAAGCTGTTAGTTGTATAGATAAAGGCTCATTTTTGCTTATACAAATATCTCTTTTTCCTCACGTTAAAAATTCTCCAATAGGAAAGACCATCATACATAGCCAGAGAATCTTGCCATCTTAATTTTCAGAATGGGAGTAGGTTTTATTTTAAACATAATGATGGGAGAATGGGTTTTTTATTGGCAATTAAATGTTCTAGTGAACTGACAGGTATTAATATGCCGTTACAATATAGTAAAGTAACATAACTCAACTGCATTTTTAAAGAAAATATGCCTTTGAATCAGAGGCCTTTTGTTATGTTGCAGTGAACTAGTGGGATGGTAAGCTGTTGTACAAAACATAAAGATATTATCACCTATTAGAATCACACCTAAATTCCTCACCATCAATATTCTTGAATATAGTTTTTACTGTATGGCCTAGTCATACATTTACCTGTTAAATTTCTATAAATAGGTTCTAAATTTTTTTAGGAAAATAGCCAGAGCATATAAAATTTTTTTTCTTTACTTTTTTCATTTCTGTGTTATAGCTAACACTATGTACTTCACACTACTGCTATTTATTATTTTTCTTTTTCTATATAGATTACTGGTAACATTTCTAGTTTATCTTTTGTATAAAAGCGGAAAAATAGGACACCTGGCTGTTTCTTCTCACCTCATAATGATATTTTACTTTATCTTTTATTTACTCTGATATATTTAATACAATTTTTCATTTCCCAGTCTTTTGCAGTAGCTTCTCTTTTCTCCTTTCAGGTTTCAAATCATCCTTCTTTAAGCCCTTGTTATGTCCTTATTTCTTCTGCAGTTATTTGGTTATTTGTCTCTCTATCCATGTCCTATGGCTTGGCTATTCGAGTTTCAAAAATCTCATAGTAATATTTCACTTAAATTGACTTGTGAGCTTTAAGATATTATAATAATATTTCACTCAAAGCTATTTTACTCAAATAGCTTTTATTGAGCACCTGTTAGATATATTTCACTGGGGTATATTTATACCATGATTCAGATGTGTGCAGTAATTCATGTTTTTACTCAAAAATATTTATTAAATGTTTAGAACTGTGTGTTCTGCATGTGCTCAACACCATGAAACACACTGGGGATTCAAAGACTGCCTTACTAGGCATAGATTCTGCCTTTAAGTATCTTAAAATACTTGTTTTAAAAATACAGCATGTAAGTTAGACATGTAGGAAAATTAAATATAATCTAAATAAGAATGAAAGAAATTATATAAAAACATGCACTTGAATTATAGTGGTACAAAAAAAGTTGAGGAATTTTGTTGTATTGTTCTAACTCAAGACAAAAAAAGAGCTTCAGAGAAAAGATAGGATTTGAGTTCAATCTTGCAGATAAACAAGATTTTGTTAAGTGGGGAAGAAGTGGACAGATGCGCATGATCATGTAGGTGTGCAAGTCAGCAGGGTTAGGGTTAATATTTTCTTTGGCAGCGTTGTAGGTTGTATTGAGATAGGAAACAGGAATTTAGGGTGAGATTATAGAAGGTATTGAGTGTCACGCTGAGGAGTTTAGACATTATTCCGGGGTCAAAGATGGCTTCTAATCAGGAAATTATATGACTTGATATGAGTTTTCAGGATATGGCTAGTGACAAGAGTAGAAAAGGATGTGTTCTCAGATTATAACTAGCAGCAAGCATGAAAAAGAATGAGTCATCACAAAGTTCAGTGAGGAAGTTATTTTATAAATACAGGTGAAAATAATATGTGCTCGTGTTTTGGCCAAGTAGGGTATAGCTAAGAAAAGGGAGACAAAGAAGTAGACTAGAAAGACATAATTTATGGGACTTAAGTTACGACTGGATATGAAAGGTGCAAGAAGGGGAGGAATTGAAGTTGAGTTTCATTATTTGGATCAAAGAGTTTGGCTGGCTGACATGGTGGCTCATGCCTGTCATCCCAGCACTTTGGGAGCCAAGGCAGGTGGATCACTTCAGCCCAGGAGGTCGAGACCAGCCTGGGCAACATGGTTAAACCCTGTCTCTACAAAAACTACAAAAATTAGCCAGGCATGGTGGCACGCACCCGTATCCCAACTACTCAGATGGCGGAGGCTGAGGTGGGAAGATCACTTGAGCTCAGGGAGGTCAAGACTGCAGTGAGTCATGATAAGGCCACTGCACTCCATCCTGGGCAACAAAGTGAGACCCTTTCTCAAAACAAACAAACAAACAAGCAAAACCAGAAAACAAAGAATTTTTCTTTTAACTTAAATCAGTGACACCAGATCATGTTTATTCAGGACAATTGTCTTCACCATATTGAGAGATTTTCTTCCTTGGAGACATATATATCTATATATCTATATCTATCTATATATATATCTAACTCTTCTAGCATTTCCACATTTTAACTTTTTACCTAATGAAGTCCTATTACCTTTTCCAATAGAAAATAATAGTACACAAGACTCTTAAGGACCCATGGAAATGTATACTATTAGCAATGTTGGTTTTGGAGCAATTGTATGAATGGCTACAATATCCCATGGCCATGGAATTTATTTGAGGTCACATTGGTTAATTGCTCAATAAAACAGAGGATCATTTTTTGACTGATATGCTGGAGTCCCTGAAAATAATTCAGTAATTACCATCGATTGAGAATCTATATTTTACTTGACCCAGTGATAATACCTTTACACAAAACATCTGATTCAATTCTTAGTAAGAACCATAAGCCTTCTTTTACAGATGTGTAAAATGAAGTTCAAAAAAGTTAAATCATTTGATCAAAGCCTCAATTAGAATCACCGAGGAAGGATTTTAACTTATGTTAGAATCTAGAGCTCGTGTAAAGTTTATATACTCACTCTGAACTTTTTGAGGTGAGGTGTCTCTTTAATATATGCTGTTTCTTCAAGAATATAGCATTATGCCTTGTATATATGTAATAGTTTCTCAAAAATTCAGGATCAGTTATACTTTTCTATTATGAACTAAATCTAGATTTTTAAATCTGATCTTTTCTCTCAATATTTTTGTATCTTGAAGCAAAAATACAAAGATGTTCCAACCACCCATGGTCAGGCTTCCTCAAAAAAATATTCTCTTCTTGTCTTTTACGGTTTTAAGAATTAATTGTGTTCACGTATTCAAAGAAATTAAAAGCCAAGAATTTATATATACTATATTTTTTCATTAAACATTTTATTTTTAGATAATTATAGATCTATATGCAATTGTAAGAAAAGGCAATGAGAGATCCTGTATTAGTCAGAAATTTCCAGAGAAACAGAACCAATGAGATATATAGAGAGATGTATAGGAGGAGATTTTTAAATGTGAACTGGCTCACGTGATTATGGAGGCTGTGAGGTTCCACCATATGCCATCTGCAAGCTGGAGAACTCAGAGAGCCAGTGGTATAATGCAGCCCCACTCTGAAGGCCTAAGAACCAAGAGCTCTGATGTCTGAGGGCAGGAGAAGACTCAAGTCCAGTTTTAAAAGATAAAGAGAATTCACCCTTTCCCCATTTTTTTCTTCTATTCAGGCCCTCAATAAGTTACATGATGGCTACATATATTAGGTGGATCTTCTACTCCATCTACTGATTCAAATGACAATCTCTTCAAGAATCACACACACACACACACACACACACACACAGAGAGAGAGAGAGAGAGAGAAATAATGCTTTACCATCTATCTGTGCATCCCCTACTTCAGTTGTCACATAAAGTTACCGTCAAAGATCTTATGTTGCCTTTACCCGGTTTCACAATGATAACGTATTCTGAAACTATACTACAACGTCACAGCCAGGATATTGGTATTGATATAGTCAAGGTAAAGAACACTACCATCACCATAAGGATCTCTCATGTTGCCCTTTTGTAGCCACTTTCCTCCAGCTCCACCCTCTCCTAAATGTTACCTATGACAACCACTACTCTGTTGTTCAATTCTATAATTTTGTCATTTCAAGAAAGTTATATAAATGGAACCACAAAGTAAGTAAGACAAAGTAAGTAAGACTTATGCCCGGCATTTTTCCCTGAGTATATTTCTGTAGAGATTTATGTAGGTGATTGTGTGTATTAATAGATCTTTCCAATTTATTGTTAAGTAGGATTCCATAGAATGATGTACCATAGTTGGTTTAACCATTCACCCATTGAAGGACATTTAAATAGTTTCCAGTTTTTGACTATAAATTAAGTTGCTATAAACATTCATTTACACATTTTGAGGTGAACATAAATTTTCATTTCCCTGAGAAAAAAATTCCCAAAAGTTCCATTGCTGGGTTATACAATAGTTGCATTTTAATTTTTTTAATAAACTACCATATTGTTTTTCAGCTGAGGCTGTACCATTTTACATTTCCACCAGCAATGTATGAGTGATCTGATTTCTCTGTATCTCCAGCAGCATTTGCTGTTTTAACTCTTTTATTTTAGCCATTTCAATGGGAATAGTGACATCTCATTGCTTTAATTTGCATTTTTCTAACATCTAAAGATGTAGAACATCTTTTTATGTGCATATTTGCTATCAACATATCCTATTCAATGGAAATGGCTCTTCATGTCTTTTGCCCATTTTCTAACTGAATTATTTGCTTCTTTTACTGTTGAGTTTTTAAGTTCCTTGTACCATATTTTTATATTTTAAATAGTAATATTTCATTAAGTATGAAGTTTACAGATTTTTCTTTCTATAGCTTGTCTTTTGATCCTTTTAACTGCATCTTTCACAGAGCAATTTTGTTAAATTTTGATAAAATCGATTGTATTGATTTTTTCTTTCATGCATTGTGCTTTTAGTATTATGTCTAAGAACTATTTGTGTAACTATATCCCAAAGATTTTCTCCTGCATTCTTTTATAAAAGTGTTATAAGTCTGCCACCAATTTTGAGTTTATTTTTGTATAAGATGTGAAACTTAAATTTCTATTCCTTGCTTGGTTGCCCCTTTCCTGATCCTTTGACTAAAGAGAGCAGGCATTTTGGGGACTAATTTTGTCTGCACTCCCTGGAATTTCCAGGTACCTCTTTTTCAGTACCAAGCCTGGACTATACAAGGCATAAAGAAAACACAGCACACTCACCATTGTTAGGAAAAGCAAAGCTGGACAGTACTTAAAGAGGTGAAGAAAAAATTTTATTCAGGAACTATTGCAATAGGAAATAAAGAGACCTCAGTATAAAACAGCTCAATTCTGGATAAAGCATTGACAAGTGGAGATTTATAGCCAAGGAACAGGGTAGGGGTCAGTGCATGGAAATTACTAAGAGGAAACATCAGGAGTAAGGGGGAGTTCTGGCTAAACCAACTTGCAAGGATTCTTGCTAAGACTCTGTGATGCAGGTCTGGCAAGGACAGGCCTATTTGAGAAGATGGGTCAGAGGAGCCTGACTAAACTTTGGTCAAGGAAAGCAACTTAGTCATCAGCATGTCATTTCTTGGGTCTGAGGTCCCTAACTGGTCTGCTGATCTGCTTGCTCTTCATCTTTCAAAGTCTCCGTCTCTGTCTCTTTCTCTGTTCTCTCTCTCTCTCTCTCACACATACACACACACAGATATAACAGGTTTTTTATAAATGTGAATGTTAGATATATTTATACAGCAAAAAGTGCCCTATAAATTTTAAAGAACTATTTGAAAAGATACAGGCTAAATATTTTTAAATAACTTTTACAATAAATTATCTTATTAAATTTTTTCGTTTGCTAAAATTATAGAATTAACTGGTTTATTTAGAAAGAGAAAAATGAAAAACAATTAATAGCATAATGCAATCTAAAACGAGTGCCTTCTAATTATTTTAAAGTAATATTATTATACTTTTGTAGTGATTTATCCTTTTGAGATAATTTTTTAAATAATAAGTTCCTTTTTCTTCAGTTTTAAAAATATTTTCCCTCATACTTATTTGCACCCTCCTATGACTGTGCATTATTTTTTGGTGTACCACTTTCTAGTTTGCACATAAAGTCACTGTTCCACACTTTTTTTCTTTATTTTTATTATTTTTTTGGGGGGGGGTTTAGAGTGGTATACACTTGATTTGTCATTTTTAGAAGTGAACATTCTGCCAGTACCTACTTCCCGAGACTTGTTAAAGCTGGAAACTACAGGTGTTCACTTGGGTGGCTTCTCCTCAGTGAACATTTCCCTGATTTGTAGTTAATTCTCTATTCCATTGGGTACTGTGCTACATTTCCCTGTAGATTTGTGCTTGCTTTTCCAGCTTTTCCACATCTCCACCTCTCAAATGAACTAATCATAACATTACATTTGGTTGCTTGCATTATTACTGTGTTTAGTTTTTATTTCTATCTAGCTGTTTTAAGAGGATGTTCATTTTATTTTTTCAGGTAAGATTAGATATTATTCCTGTTTTTGCCTGGATCTGACATCCAGAAAAAGCATAAAACCTGAAACCAATAAGAAACAAATTATTTTATTCCTTGCTATTTAACTCTTCAAGCATTTTTCGTTGGGTTTAAGTACATTGTAAAAATTAGTGAATATTATTAAAAGAGATAACTATTATGACACTAACTCCGAGGATATGCCAAGTGCATAGTAGGTACTTAAAAATATTCCAGTGTACAAAGAAGTAAATAATGAAAAGGGTTAAAGGACATTTGCTGGATATAGTCTGTTAAAATACATAATTCTGACCTAGGAATTATTTTCTAACATGATGACTTTTTCCCTAAATTATCTGGATAAATGCCTTCATTTTAAAATATGTTTTGTATATGTAAACATAGAATCTTAGAATATCTTCTTTTAATCCAAAGAAACCCGAGGTAAAATGTAGATGAATTAAACCAATTTAAAGCACTAGATAAGAAATACGTGATTTCAGAGAACGATCTCTCTATGGCCTTTGGTAAATAGTTACTTCTGCTTTTTAAAGGTCACAGTCAGAAACACCCAAAGTAAGTGTTGAGAAATATTTATCCTCAGTCCTTAGACACACTTGGGCACCATCCAGCATTAAGCAACAGTAATTTCTCATGGATTGGCCAGAATACACTGTATTTAAATAATTATTTTAATCCAAAAAAGGTATCTTAAAGAGTTAAAATGTTGTAGTTTTCATAACTGTTAGATTTTACATTTTGCTAATCTAATTTTACAATCTGCCAGTCTAAGAGAGGAAGTGCCAATTCATACTCCACAGTATGGCTACATAAGCTAGTGAAGCAGGCAAAGAATGGGACTGTAGAAACTGGTGTGGCCTAGAAAGACCAGTCCCCAGTAACTAGTAGTTACTTCTTATTTCAAATTGATCGTATGTAAGAATGGAGACTAAAAATCTCCAAATATTACAATTTTAGGATTTTGAATTTAATAAAAGCCAGAACTTTGGATTTTTATGTGAACCCTCCTTTCCCAATTTTTAAAGGTTGGCAATTATTTCACGAGCTTTTAAACCCACTGTGATCAAAATAAGCTACAGGAATATGCTAAATACAGGTTAATTTTAACAATATATTAAATTTATATTAAATTTTAAAATCATCATAGGTTAAAAATGGCCTGTCACATTTGGTAAAGTTAAAAGTTATAAAATATACTTTTAATTAATACATGTTTATGCAATAAAACCCTAAAAAAAGGAAAGCAAAGGAGTAGTGTAGTGAACACGAGGATATAGAATGGTAATTACACTTGGTAGGGGAAGAAAGGGAATGAATTATTACTTATTAGTATGGTTTTGCCTTATGATCTGAATGGAGGGTTACTGGGTGCTATTATGTTATTTAAAATAATCAATTAAATGAAAACTAAAAAAATGAGAGCAACACGTGAACTTGCAAGGAAAGTATGCCATGAAGCAAGGGTTAAGTTCTATGCATATTAAATACAATTTTAAAATATATTAAAACATGCTAAACATATCGACTATTGGATGTACCAGTGGAAGTAGTCCTGGAAATGCCAGTTTGGAGCTCCTGTTCTGAGAGGAACCCAGCCAGCAAGATGATTATGTGAGTGAGAAGTTGATGCATAAGACAAACAGAAGTTCAACAGAATGACTCAAAAAATATCACAAAGTAATACCTGAATAATTACCAAATTAATGTAGTGGCAGTTGGCACTATATTATAAATTAGGAAAATTTCTAGTGGCTTAGAAAGATGCCTGAGTATAAAAACTGAGTCTTGGTGTATGAGGAGTTTATATATGAAACTTTACAAGGTTGAAATATCTAGTTGAAGAATGAAGTCACTGGATATTGAAATAGATAAGATGATTGATTAATAAATGGAAATCAGTTAAAAATTTCTCTTTATTACCATATCTGTAAATATTTTTTAAAACTTTCTCAATGCATCAGACTACTGTTAATAATATGAGAACAAATTGACAACATAGGGTTTGAACTTCTTGGACAGAATCAAGAAAAAAATGTGAGAGAAGCCACTATTCTTTTTCTTCTGAACCGATCACAGCAATTTCTATTTCTCCTTTTTAGACACAGTGCCATTTCAGTGATATTTGCTAGTATCACTCTATTCTGCTCACTGTTCAATAGATCCATGACACAGATTAACTGCCCTGGTTGGATGCAGAATGTATTTTATATCTTCTGTTGTATTGAAAAGTCATTTTAAAATGTCACTCATTACTTCTGCTTAAAATGATGAATTCATACAGTAGAAGACCAGATTAAATTGATTTAGAAGTCCTTATTTATAAGCCAAGTCCTTATTTATAAGCCAATAACATCATGTTTCTAAAAATATGTTAGATTAAAATAAAAATATGATTTAATTTTATTTTAGACCCATTATTGATTAAAGAATTTGACACGGTGATTAGTATATAGTAAGCACTCAATGAGTAGTCAGTGAACATATGAATTCATGAGTTTGTGCTTGGCCTTTAATTGACCCTCTTAAGAAGTTGATACAAACCAAAAATCTTTACGGCTAAACAGAAATATATGTGTATGTGCTATTTCTAATAGGATATGTATATAAACACATATACATAGTATCTTCTATAATTCCTTATGCCCATTTTCAAGAAATATTGTTAGATAGGATAGAGGGATTAGTAAGGAAAGGAAGAAGAGGCTACTTAAAATAAAGTAATCCCATCACACATCTAGATTTTAATGTTTATTTTTTATGTTCTATATGGTAAGTACTTTGACATTTTTCGTACCTTGAATGCATTGCTTCTAAGAGCATTTGTCAATAGTATACAATCTCCAAAAAATACATTTTCACATGCAAGTAGGTTAAGATACTAATTTTATGTACTTTCAAAATTTGATCTTAAAGAAATCAAACAATAACCTAACAGTGATTTTGAGCTCTAAATGTTTCTAAGGAAGATTGACAAAATGAAAGCAAAACAAAAAGAATATGATTTATTTCCAAAGGAAGACAAAGTTTTATGAGACATAGTCTTTACTATTCAATTCAAATGTATTCTACTCTAGTATTTATTAGGGGAACATGTCAGTAAAAACTAATTTAAAACTTTGTAGAACTATAACTTTCTTATCATTCTTGCATCTCCTAGCTAAAATGAATTTAAATTCCCTTTTTTCTGAGAATTTTACAACAATTGTTGCCATTCATTAGCTTGTGTGTCTTTAGAATATTCACTTAATTTTTCTGAGCCTGGATTTAATGATTTAAAATGTGGGCGTAAATAACACTTATTTATGTCATAGGCATGTTGTATAGATTTAGTAAAATGATTCTTGAATAGGTCTTAAGATAATGCCTAACATTTAGAAAATTAACAACACTTTATTACTTCTGATATTTTGATTAGTTCATTGTCAAGTTTTTATTTATCACTAACTGTACGTAGGTGAATCAACTGAAATGTTCAAGGCTGACAATTGGAAGAGTCTATATCAGATCTTTTTACAGTCACGACATAAATCTTTGGAAATCAGGATTGATAACAGTAGCACAGATAGAACTTAACTACCCCACAGCAGTAGCAGGAACCACTCTAATAAAAATAATTTAGTTTACCAGATGCTCTCTTCTCTAACGTTATTTTCCCCTCCTCTATTTTTAGATTGAGTGGTACAAAAATTAGCTAGGAATGTCCAACATATGTTAAATAGAACTCCTCTTGTGTGACAGAAGTATATTTCCTCATCCTTCTCTAGGCTGAAGTATTGGCCTTAATTTTTCAGTGCCATGCATGCACAGGCTTTAGTTTTTATGCCATGTGATGCTGGCTGTTTTCACCCACGTGGCTTTAATGGCACTAGAAGTATTTAGGCATGCAAGTTCCTAGAAATGCAAATTGCAGTAACAAACATATTTTATAAACATGAAGGAAAGATTTTATGTAATTCATTAAAATACCAACCTATGAATATCAGCTTACAGCCCCCAGTCATGTGAGTGAAGCTGTAAAAATGATCTCTCTCATTATGGATAATCCCCAATTTTAAAATGGCATATAAACAATTTCAAAACTCCCGGAAGTGCTCTAAATATTGTAAAATGGATGCGTCATACCAATTTATCTGATGCCTTACTCAATGAGGCTTTAAGTCTCAACCTAATTAAGTCACAAAAATTATTAATCTTTCAAATACAACAAAAAGGTACCCGTCTTTTCTTTTTTTCAGTATGTTTCCTTTTAAATTACAATTTTGTTAAATCTGATTTTGCCTGCATAACTTCTAGTCATATTTGTCATATTTTATCTAACGCTGCATAGTTTACATGCACTTATACATTATCTGTAAGGTGTTATACTTTTCCACCTCATAGATGTACCCAGAAAATGCATCTTTCTTTATAATGTTCATTTTTACCCCAATTTGAAGGTTCCTAACAATACTAGGTCTCATCAAAGAGACTAGGCTCTTCCAAGTATCAGGAATCTCTGACTTTCCAAATTCCTTAATCTCAGAATTGTCCTACAAAATAGCAGGTATCTATTAAAGGCAAGTATACTGAGTTACAGAGTAATTTGCTTAAGAGTATATAGCCAAGAAGGAGCAGCAATTGGATCAGAATCTAGATTTTCCAAACTTTGATAGACATATCTTTACTGCCTGGTTAACAAAGGACTGTTGACTATACTGACATCTAAAATGGTCCCGGGATTGTGGACGGTCTCTTTCAAAATTAATTATATTTTGATTTTTGTACTTTCAAATTAAAAATCAAAGTAAGTAGAGAATGGTCAGTGACTCAGTACGTTGAAGTTAGATTTGGGTTCAAATTTTGTACAGCCGCTGGTTAGCCCTATGGCCTTGGAAAGTGATTTGATCAACTGGAGTTTACTCATTTTCCAATGAGATTAAATGAGAGAACTACAGGGCTTAGTTACGCATAATGACTGATACTTAAGCACAATATATAATAGCCACTATTATTGTAAAAATTGAAACATGGGAAAACAAGATTAGATCTCGGCTGCTATTTAGGTTCTATCCCTGGTTCTCCATGTCACTGACTGCTGCATTACCCTAAGCAAATCTTACCTCTAGATATTATTTTTGTCATGTGTTACACAGATATATAAAACCACCGTTATAGAATCCACATTAAGACAACTGATTCATGGAGAGATCCTTCCATCCAGAGAATGCTGGGGTCATGGAGATAACTTTGGAATCCCGACCCAGAAATTAAAGGTACAAATGAGGCTGCGAAGAGGTGACAAGGGAGAGCGTGTTAGTTATCCAAAAGACTATGTAGAGATAAAGGGAGCCTGGGGATACTCTTACATCCAGATGTCACAATAAAAAAGACAAAGCTCTAGGGTTTAAAAGTTTGGACTATAATTTATCCTCTATCACTAATTTTCTGGATAGCCTCAAAAAATGTCATTTAACTCCTCTGAGCTTTAATGCTTTATTTGCTCAATGAAGATGTTGAAGTACATGACGTGTGACTGTGGTCACCTCAAGCACTAAGGTTCTATATGTCTCTACATTAGATGAGGGCATCCCAAAATATATTCCATTTAACAGTTAAAAATGTTCCCATAGTGAATTGTGCATATGCCTTGTACCATTTAAAATTTCCTAGTAAAAACTCTGAGAATATTAAAACACTGGGAAGTCCATTACAACAAGAAAATTATTAACCATTCAATTCCCAAATCCCATAGCCTCCATAGAATTTGTTTAATACACTTTTATAAATACTGAAATAGACAATATAAAGGCTTTGAAAGGTATGTTTAGGTCAAATGAAGATATTATTATTATCACCATTCTCATTGCTGTATACCACCACCATCAACACCACTCATCATCAACATCACTATCATCTTACATTTATGAACACAAGTTCTATATGCTGCATTGTGAATTGTGACATGTAAATTTTTTTTTTTGTTTTTTTGTGTTTTTTTTTTGAGACAGTCTCGCTCTATAGCCCAGGCTGTAATGCAGTGGCAAGATTTCAGCTCACTGCAACCTCCACCTTGCAGGTTCAAGGGATTCTCATACCTCAGCCTCCTGAGTAGCTGGGATTACAAGTATGTGCCACCATGCCTGGCTAATATTTGTATTTTTTGTAGAGACAGGATTTCACTACGTTGTCCAGGCTAGTCTCAAATTTCTGGCCTGAAGTGATCTGCCTGCCTTGGCCTCCCAAAGTGCTGGGATTACAGGCATGAGTCACCATGCCCGCCCAACATGTAAGATTTTTAGAACTCACAGACTAAGATAGCATTTGAAAACTGTATACATACTCACATACCACAAAGATGAATGTTGATAATGAATTTCAATATTAACTCAGTGCGAATGTAGAATTTAAATATTCTTAGATAATGGCAGTTGAAGTAGAAGGCATATGAGCCATATTTCAGTTAAATTTCATTTCAGTTCTAAATGACTTTTACTTATTCTATCTTCTCATTTCTTAGAATAATTAATAAAATGATATGTGAAAAAAGATTTCTATTCCATGAATGGAAAGTATATACTGGAGTTGACAGTCTTATAATTTAATAATACATAGGGTTCAAAGCATTGTACATCCATTATTTTGTTTTATATTTGTAACAATCATTTAAAAATTGGCATGACAGATATTATTTTATTCATTTTATGCACAAGCACACTAAAAGAGGTTAAGTGCCTTCTTCAAGGGTACAGATAATCTTGAATTTTCAATGATATTTAATATTTTTAACTTTATAGCCTATTTTGTTTTGCTATCATTCCCTTCAATTTCATTATGTCTGTAATAGGCATCTATCAAAAAAAAAAAACTGGTTCATGTGAAAGAATGAAGGTTTCAAATGAGAGTAGATAAATGTTTCTTGAGTTGTTTTATATATATAATATATATCACAGCACATAAACAAAAATCACTGGGATAGGCCGGGCACGGTAGCTCACGCCTGTAACCCCAGCACTTTGGGAGGTCGAGGCAGGCGGATCACTAGGTCAGGAGATCGAGACCATCCTGGCTAACACGGTGAAACCCCGTCTCTACTAAAAAATACAAAAAAAAATTAGCCGGGCACAGTGGCAGGCGCCTGTAGTCCCAGCTACTCGGGAGGCTGAGGCAGGAGAATGGCGTGAACCCGGGAGGCGGAGCTGGCAGTGAGCCGAGATCGCGCTCCTGCCCTCCAGCCTGGGCGATAGAGAAAAAAATAAAAAAGAAGAAGAAGCAAAATCACTGGGATAAATGAACCAGCCTGCTTATGGCTGGTGAGGAATGGTCATGAGAGTGGCAAGAGGTCCATATCTAACACACCTGAAACCTCTTTGCAACACACCATTGTGTTGCTGCCTATCAGCTGGAAAGCCCTGAAATCCCTAAAAAGTTGATTGATTTAACCAAAGATTAGAAGGAAACTCTATCACTGTCATTTTCATAGAGCAGGTTTTATTTTGTATGGCCCATTAAAAAAAATGCCCTTTATTTAACATACAATCTTAACAGACACTCAAGTCCAATACTCTGTTTCAGGATATGAACTAATCTGGCTTCAAAGAGAACAAAGAAACTCCATATGCAGGAAATAAATGTGCTCACCAGGAGTTTGTTTTGTTTTTTCTCTCTGTTAATGAAGGCCATGTCATTAGTAGTTATTTGTTGTTGATTTTTCATCTACTTTAGAAACCAGTCATTTTTCTCTCATTTTTATTTTCTATATTCAAAATTCATAAATTGTTTGAGCCATTGCCACTTACAACTGCTCAGGGATTTTTTAAGTGGAATGGGCAGCTAGCATTTTCTCTAAATTCTTCTCATGACTCTAATCACTTTCTTCTTATTTGTATTATATTTATTTGTATGTATTTCACCTGTTTACCCAGTGGAAGCATCTATGCCTGCTTCAGCTTCAGAGCTCTCAGAGAGCTTACTCTAATATCTTGCATGTAGCATCCCAACTCCATGACCCAAGCCATTCATTTTTGAAACACTTAATTTGGAATTAATTTCCATAGCCTGTTTGTTGCAGGCTCTGAGAATTAAAGAAGAAGAAGAAATGTTTTTGTGAGTACATAATGTAGTGATGAAAACTAAGGTTATACAACAATTTCAACATGTTGTAATAAATGTTAAGATTTAAAATTTTTTAAGCATAATGTATTCACTTGTGGAAGAGAAGGAGCTAGTGAGGAAACATCTCACCAAAGAATACAATTCTGAAGTTATTCTTGAGGGATTCTTAGATGTTCGGCAAGTACATATGGGGTGATTTCAGGAGTAGGAAGAAGGAAGTTTCTAGCATGCGCCTACCTTCATGATCTAAAAGAGATATAAGAAAATCTAAGCATTTGGAATGATCTGGAGAGGAGATGTTACATCCAAGTAGAATGCAAATTGGGAAATTGGTGGCTTTGTATTACTATGACCTAGTATGGCTTTTCCTGTTGCACCCTTGACTTGTAGAGATTACATAACTGAATGTGAGCACTGCCTGACATTCTTCATGTTATATAGTAAAAGACCATATGTAATCTCAATATTCTTCTCTATAATCTTCTAGAAAGGCAATAATAATTGGTATTCTATCTCTAGCTAAGGCAGAGGACATAGAAAAAAAAAGCCAGTGGAATATGCTTTTTTCTTCATGCTTAGAACATGTATGGTTAAATTAAAATAAAACTATTATAAAAGTAATACATGTTTTTATTGAAATCTCAAATAATACTAAGGTTAGTAGAGTAAAAATTGAATGTCTTCTTTTACCCACAACACATCATCCCATGATTCATCTTTTCAGAAGCTACCATTAGAGTTTTGTATGTGAATTTCCAGACCCACTTCTATGCATTTCTAAATGTACATGTTTCTTAACATGATAAATAAAATCTTTACATATAATGTATTTTCTACAATTTGCTTCTCTTTTACTTAATTATTTGATGCAGACAACATCTTCTACATTGTGCATAGGTTTATCTCACTCTTTTTAACCACTTCAAAGTATCTCATAGCTTGGATTTTTTAGAATTTATTTTTAAATCCCCCATGTCTTAAAATTTTGTGCAAACCTATTAGACTGGCTAAATAGTTTCATTTCGCATGGATATAGGAAAGCTGTTTCATGTGCCTAATCATTCTATGGACCTACATTGGGGTTGTCTATTTCATAACACATGCTATTGTTAGAGTCTTTAAAACTGCTTCAAAACAAAAGAGTTTCTCCCTGGAATGACTACAGTATTACTATACAACTTACTTAGAAGCTAAACTAGCTTCTTAACTTAGACAGTGCTCTGGGAATATTTGCCTGGGACCCATCACTTTAAGATTTACCTCGATCAGAATTTCCCAAACTCTCTGTTGTAGAATACTAGTACATCTTAATATGTGTTCAACCCAAAGAAATTCCTTTGTCAAATAATACAATTCCACCTTATTTTCCCTTATATATTCATGGTGCAGTGACTTATATTAAAGACCAGAAAGTTCCTGTAGTAAAGATATTTATTTAGCTTTGTTTTTAAGAGGAGTGCTAAGCTCCTTTTTAAATAATAGCTCTATTTTATTAAATACTGCTATTCACAGTTTGAAAACCACTGATATAGATGCTGAAATACCTCACAAAATGTCCATTGACATTAAAAATAGCAAACATTGACAAACATCCAAATATCACAAAAATATAGAGCTTGAAATAAAATCAGAAATAAATGTAAGGTTGTTTTAGTGGTTAAATGAGATGATGTGAAGCAATTTACATGTCATCAAGTACATAGCAAGTATTGAAAAAAGTATTGACTTATGGCCGGGCGCAGTGGCTCATGCCTGTAATCCCAACACTTTGGGAGGCCGAGGAAGGCAGATCACAAGGTCAGGAGTTTGAGATCAGCCTGGCCAACATGGCAAAGCTCCATCTCTACTATAAATATCTCTACTATAAATAAAAAAAAAAAATTTAGCTGGATATGGTGGTGCATGCCTGTAATCCCAGCTACTCAGGAGGCTGAGGCAGGAGAATCACTTGAACCCAGGAGACAGAGGTTGCAGTGAGCCGAGATCATGCCACTGCACCCCAGCCTGGGTGACAGAGCAAGACTCCGTCTCAAAAAAATATAAAAATAAAAAGTACGAATTTATTACTAGTTCCACCTGGTGATCTCATAAATTCATTTATTAATTTGACTCATAAAAAATATTTACCAGTGACCCACTTTGACTTCTTAAAGAATTTGAATTTAACCCTATGGCATTAAGAAACAACTGGAGATCTCACAACAAGATATGATGTGGTCATATTTGAGTTATAGAAAAATATCTCTTTCTCTCTCTCTCTCAGCAGTATGGAGATTTAATTGACAGAGGAGAGTTATGCTCCCAAAAGGTAAAGTTTAAACCTTAAAAAGATAGTTTCTTGGCCAAGTTATCACAACTTAAAAGCCTTGGAACTCAAACATAATTGACTTTGAATCCAGGCTTCACTGCTCACGACTCTACTGGCTATATTCCTGACTCTTGCTATAAGGAGGCCCAGCAGCTGTTATTTGACCCTCAATATATCTGAATCTGCAGAACAATAGGCCTTGTTATGTTAGCCATTCACTTCAGTAAGCTAGTAGTCTGCAGCTTTCAAAGTTCTCTAACTTATGTGCCAGGAATTACCTTAGAGCAAGGGAAATTCAAGTTCAACTTGAATAATACCTTTAGAGTCAACTGGGTAGCCTTGTGTGTGCCCTACAGTTGGTAATACATTGAGAGTTCAGGCCAAGCACATATGCTCATTATTTCTGCTGCTTTGGAGCAGTGACTAGTGACAGCATTAGAAAGAACAAAAGCAGCAAGTTCTGTCTGAGAGCCACTTGACCTTTTCAACTCTACTTGACCTCCACTGTGTCCATAGGTCCTAAGTGGAATGAATGTGACTAGGAATATTATTGTCTACAGCAGCATTTTATTTTGAGATTACTGACCAGACACATTTCCACCCAATAGGGTGACCTGTGCTTTGTGTAAAAATGCTGTGTGTAAAGCACAGGGCAACATTGTCACGCTGGGTCCACATTTGTATTCTAGACAAGTTGGCGAGTATATGAAATTAGCTAATGGAATCAGCAGTTGTGGCTTGAGCTTCAAGTAGCCTTAGAAATTAGTTCTCAACTAGACTTCCAGCACAGGAAAATAAGAAAAATAATATTTGCTCCATAGCTATGGGCATACAATTTCATTTGGAATAGATTCACTTCTGGATGCTTAAATATCCAGTTCTCATCACTGAATTTTTTATCAAAAAATAAACAATAAGTTTTAACTTTCAAGTTCTTATACCTCCAGGAGCTTACACAATGAGAACTATATACTGATATATTAAAGCGTTCATCATTTAACTTACATAGGATTTTGTGGGGACAAAATCATAAACTAGAATATACTACCAGAACATATGTTTCTAATTTCTTTACTTTGTAGAGCTGAGCCTACATGAGCATATAAATATGAGAAACTGAACTCACTATTCTTGCACTTGTCATTTTCTTCTGTAAATCAAGCAGACTTTTCTGCCTCTAATTTACACCCACGCTCTCCTCCATCTATTCTTTTACTTCATATATGTGGAAAATTTTTCCATCTTTCCTAAGTAAAGACTTCTCTTTCTGCTCTTTGAAATTCCTTCTCCTTTGGACTGGCTTTCAGTAATACTGTCTTAACATACCCTGTAGAATTTTTAAAAAATAGATAATAGGAAAAATGAGTAAACGTATTTCCCAAGCCCAGTCATATTGCCTATTTTCGATCTCCGTAAAAACATAGTAAGTTGTTCAATGCCATCCGCATCTAATTATTTTCCCCCGTGTAGCAGGTAACCTCTTTGAGATCAACATTTTTTCACATAAAGTTTTAACCCATTTGGAAGACTGGTTTTCTGCATGTTATCTAAGAGGCTGAGCATGAAGGAAAGGCTTAATAACCATAAAATAAAAATAGCAGGGTCGTACAAAGGAAATGTAACATTGCTGCACACTTTCTTGCTCTAACTGAAAGACAGGTTATGTCCTCTGTTAGCTGAAAATCCACCAGGATCCCTTAGTCTTTTATTATCTTCTACCTAGAGGGAGAGATTTTTTTTTCCACCTCTCTGATGACATTTTCAAAATAATTCTTGTTCTGTAATAACCTCTTCAGGGAGAAGGAAAAAATGCAATTTATGCATCCCCATGATCATCATGTGGCAAATTTGCCCTTCAGATTTAACAATGACATTGTTTTTAAGCCAAAGCCCAGAGCTAGACCTCTCAAAGAAAAGATCGTTTGCTCTGGTTTTTCCCTCACATGGAATATCATTTCCTACCTTTGCTTAGTTTATGGGTTTTAAATTACAGAGAGAAGACGGATTTTTTTTTCTCTCATTCTTAGATCCACTATACCTATCTATGCCAGTGTTTTTGGTTGTCAGACATGTACAAAGTCAATTTGTTTCAGCAGCATGCTATTTGTTAATAAAAATAAAATGTAATAATAAATAAATTAATAAATAAAAGTTTCCTCTTTAAAATGAGACAAGGAGAAAGCTTTTTTAAGATAGCAAGCATATATGCAAATATCAGCTGATATATGAACATATCTTGGAACCACCAAGAAGAAGACGTCAAATGCTATCAGTTATGCATTTAGGTAGAAGACAAGTGAAATGTGAAACCATGGATGCTTAATTTAAGGTAAATTCACCTACCACAAGATTTCTGGTATAGACTCCAACTCATCAAGATTCATAATTGAGAATCCCAAAGCAAAGAGCAGAGAGCCATTTGCACGCAGGTTTTGGAGATGAAAACCAGTGACAAAGGCAGAAAAATTAATGGCCATCAGAGTAGCAGAACAGAGACAGCCGAGAGCCCATGCATCGTCTGTGGTTGTCAAAGATTTCTGCCTGGGAGTTAATCAATGTTGAGTCTGTAGTCAAGAGGCTGTTTTTGTTGTTGTTTTGTTTACCTTTTGTTTTGTTTACAATTCTGCCTTGGGGTTTCTTCCCTGGTTTAGAAACATTCCCTTCACAATCCCCCATTCTCATAGAATTCTTTCTATCCTCTTGCTTCATAGAGTCATAAATACATATTTTTTTCTTCCAAGCAGTCATAGTGTGTTATCTTTCTATGAAAGTCTCTTAGAATGCCTCCCTTTCATGTATTCCTGCTTCCATTACTGAAGCTCTTGCTTCCATGCCTCATACACTGGTGAATATCATAGCCGGCACCCATTTAATCTATTCAGCCCATAGATGCCATATTAATCTTCCTGTGAAACTGTAGTGGTCATGCTGTAAAGCTCAAGAATCTGCAGTTATTTCTAAGGCTTCCTTCACTAATCAACACATCTGTTCAGTTTTAGAACCTCTTATTAATATATCCTATGTACTTCAACTGCCTGCTGCTCCAGATATGTTGGTGCATTTCAAGTCTTATATATCTTCATAAACCACTATGCTGTGGTCTGAATGGTGTTCTCTCAAATATACATGTTGAAGCCCTAACCTCCAGTGTGACTGTATCTAGAGGTAGGGTCTTTAGGAGATAATTAAGATTAAATGGGGTCATAAGGGCGGGGCCTTACTCTAGTAGGATGGTGGCCTTTTAAGAAGGGGAAGAAAGAGAGATCCCTTTCTGTGAGAATGTGGCCATCTACAAGCCAGAAAGAGAGACCTCACAAGGAACCAAATTGTCCGGCGTTTTAATCTTAAACTTCCCAGCCTCTAGAACTGTGTGAAAATAATTTTCGTTGTTTAAGCTACCCAGTCTATCGTGTTTGCTATGACAGCTCAAGCTGACTACTATACATTGTCACTGGTATCATTGACTGCTCTGTTAATAGCTACCATTTATTGAACATAAATCCACTGAATATTCCTCCATTCAAAGATATTTCTTGAGCACCTGTTTTGTACAAGCCTTGTACTAATTTATGGGAATACATTGGCACTGAAAATAAAATCACCATAGTCCCTGTTCTATGGGAGAGATTAAAATGAAACAAATATACTATAGATTATGTATATACACATATAAGCATTATATATGTATATATGTGTATACTTATATATGTATATATGTACACATATATATGTATATATATACATATAATATACATACGTATTTTATATACATGTGTAGTATATGTATATATAAGTATACATACTTATATATACATATGTATACTTATATATATGTAATATATGTGTATATACATATATTACACACGTATATAAAATATGTATGTATATTATGAATGAGCTAAATGCTGGGATGAAGAAACACAGAATTTTATGGGAGCATGTAACAAAAGGACCAAATTTAGCATGGAGGTTCCTGGAATCTTTTCTGAGAAAGTTTAAGCTAACACTGGAAATTTGACTGGGAACTGACCAGGCAACGTTAGAAGGGCCAGCAGATTGAAAGAGCCTGACTCAGGTGCACGCTTGGGACACTTGAAGAATGTAAAAAAGGCTAGTCTAGCTGGAGAATATTGAGAGTGCATGGAGAATGGCATGAGATGGAGTTGGAGGAATACTCAAGTGCCAGATTATAAGGTAGCATTTTAGGCAAAGGTTGAGGTTTTTATTTGTATTCTAAGAGCAATGAAAAGCCATTAAAAGCCTTACAGTTTAAATATGATCTTAATAGATTTTCAGATTTGAAAAGACTTTTTGATGACTCTGTGTAGGATGATCTGGGTTAAGAAAAAAAAGTAAGACTCATTTAATATTTTAGTCTATAGGCCATATTGGCTTACACTGGGTTGCAGCAGGGGAAGATAAAAAGTTGAGGTTTGATTTAAAATATATTTAAGAGGAAGTCATGAAAAGAGAAATCATCATTCTCAGTAAACTATCGCAAGAACAAAAAACCAAACACCGCATATTCTCACTCATAGGTGGGAATTGAACAATGAGAACACATGGACACAGGAAGGGGAACATCACACTTCGGGGACTGTTGTGGGGTGGGGGGAGGGGGGAGGGATAGCATTGGGAGATATACCTAATGCTAGATGACGAGTTGGTGGGTGCAGCGCACCAGCATGGCACATGTATACATATGTAACTTACCTGCACGTTGCGCACATGTACCATAGAGCCTAAAGTATAATAATAATAATAATAATAATAAAAAGAAAAAAAATAAAAATAAAAATAAAAAAAAAAAGAAAAGATTTCATGACTGACTGTATATGAGCACAAGGAGGTGAAGATTATCAAAAATGATCCCTAGAGGTGTGGTCTGAACAACTAGCAGGATGGTGGTGCCATATACGAAGCTAGAGGAAAGTAAAGGAGAAGGAGTTTAGGTGGGGGAGGTGGTGTGCTACAGGGAGTTCAGGTGTGGACATACTCTTCTTAGGATGCTGGTGAGATGGTCAAGTGGAGATACTGAATAGGCTGCTGCATATTCCAGTTTGGAACTCAAAGAGAGGTCAAAGTCCGAAATATTGCCTAGTGAGTTGGCAGAATATACATGCACATGTCATGGTTGTACATGAGATTGTATATAGAGAAAGTATACAGTGATAAAAGAAGCAGACAAAACTCGGCACTGAGTCCCAAAAGAAACCAAGAGTATTCAAGAGATAGGAAGAAAACTTTTAAGACTGTAGCGTCCCAGGCCACAAGGAGTGAGGAATATTTCCAGAGAGTAGTCATCAGTCACTTTGTCAGAAACTACTATGAGGTTAAATCATAAAAAGAAGAAAATACCTGTTAAATTTAACAACACAGAGCTTCTACTTTAGGGCAGACATCATGCAAGACCTTTTACATCTAACTTTTAGCTTCTCAGTGCAGTAAGTGATATTGTCATGTTGCAGTTGAAGAAATGAGCATCTGAGTGCAAGGTCACACATTGAGAAGGAGTGGAGGCAAATCTGTGTTCACCCAGGCATAATGCTGGAAAGAAGAAGCCTTATACTCTATCACTGCCACTAGAGCCTTCACCTTTCCATTTCTTGAACTGGAATTGCTGTATTGTCACTGTTTCTTTGTTTGTTTGTTTGTTTGGGCTTTAAAATCAAGGCCACAGAACTAGTTTCTGTTTATTTTCTTATTGCTTTATGTGTGGTAGCCCTGTCTCTCCCATTAGATTTATGAGTTCACTGAGGGGAAGCACCAGAGCATAGTGTAGAGGAAAGAAAATATACTTTGCAACCTGACAGACCTGGGTCATAGTTTAAAAATTATAATGTCCATGAAGTGTTCAGAGAAGTGACAGGTACAGATGATCCAAGTGTTGGATGGATGTGACTTTTATTATTTCTGTATATTCCTTCCAACCAAATGCACTGCAGAGAGTAAGATTAAATATTTGTGTAACTTAATTTTTAGGATACCATGTGTGATAATAAATTCTTCCTCAGTTAATTGTTCCCATCATAATTGTTAATATAGTTTAAGAGACAATTCACTCTCCATATGAAAACTTGCCTTAACCTGGGACTGAGAGGAGAATATAAAATAAGATACTCTGCCTTTCCTTAAACCTGTGCAAATGCTGTATTGGAAAACTAGACCCTTGAAAATCATGAACTCCTAGAGGACAACTTCTGTGATTTTTCTAAGCTGCCTTTTCCATGTACCTAATCTAGCACCAGGTACATGGTATTTACACAATATTTACTAAAAATAAATAAATAAATTTGATGTTAATGAAGAGGAGATTTCTTGGCTCCCAAAGACATTAGAAGCTTTTTTCTGAACTACAAAATGTCATGTGCTAGCATGGCATGCTAACTTCTTAACTACTGCTCTAAACTCTATTGGTAAGATAGATAGTTAGATACAGTTTACACACATGCACAATAGGGTATATCTCATCATTCTTTCCAAAGATGTCATGGGGACGATATGATTTTATAGGTTATGTTTGACACCGGAAGAAGCTAAAAATGTTTCCTAGACTGAAGCTGAGGCTTAATAAATATTTTTACCATCATGACTCATCAAGCTTAATATCTTGGAATACTGTGTGAGAAATCTTATCTAAACAGTTTAATCATGCCCAAGTGTGTGGTAGTTTGATAAGATCAAGTAATGTAGACATTTAAAAACTTCTAAATTATCTGTATTCCTCCCCTTTCAACCTTTACAAGTAGAGTAGAACCATGTGATCCAAATGTATGGTTATTTTCTATTATTTAGGCATTATAAGGGCATAATATTTTAAAACCACTTGATTCTATGTTATTCTGTTGTTATTTTCTGGCAGATTTTTTACTTGTAATAGCTAGTTCTTTTGACATAGTAACAATAGCCCCTGCATTTTTTGCATCAGATGTAGGGCTCTGAAATAGTAATACTCCCTCCTTCTTCCCATGTTCCTGCCAAACTCGTCTCTTCAACATTCTCAAATGTGTCCGTCATACTACCTTCACCTGAAACGTCACCCTCCCCATGCATCCTGCTGTAGAAACTCCTCTCCTGTCGAAACTCCTCTCCTGTCAAGGTTCAGTTCCAATACTAACCCTTCAAAAAAGGTACACATAGCAGGTACTTAATAGAGGCTTGAGTTGAGTGTAATAACAGCTGGCAATTTTCTTCCCAACTTTATCCTTCGTGTATTATTTGAAATGCAATAAATTGGGTCCGTTTAAGGTCTCTTTCTAGAATTTGAGTGCACACTGAAAGTATATTCCAGGCATCACAAACACAAATGTTTATAGGGACAAGGCAGTTAAAATAAATTTGTATAGTGAGCCTGGTTGTCTGAATATAATATAGGGGTGGTGGGGGCTATGATAAAACTAAAGTACAAAAAGCTGTGTATAGAAGCGGTTCCTGCTAGTTCTAGCTGATTTTGGCCACTTTGTTCTGTCATTTTCTCAATGTGTACAAAAGTGCCCATCTCTCAATGAGAATTTGTTGAATGAGTGACTGAATGAATGACTTAATGCTAAATGAGAAACCATTGCTACCAAACCTCCTAATTTCCCAATAAATAAAAGGAATATGAAATTTTTATTGGAAACACTCTCAATTTTTAATTTTGATAGTTAGTCCCCTAAAACAAAAGGTCTTTTTTGACCAAATAGATTTACACACTAAGCTTAGCCTGAGAGCCGGCAGGAATGCTACCTATCCTACATTCACTTTTAAGAGGTAATTCATTTCTAATAACTTTGTAAAGGTGTAATAATTTAAATTTGACTTCCAGCTTCCCTCCAGCTGGAGTCATGAAAAATAGTAAAATAATAATAGAAAAGATAATATGTGGGATAGATAAGAATTAAATTTTAACATTTTCTGAAATATTTTCATTTGGATCCTTACTTGATCCTTACAACGGCTCAGTTAAATGGAAAGAAAGTAGCTTTCACCTCCATTTTACTGCCTTTGAATATATCCAGTCTCTTTACTGCTGTTCTGATTGAATGGTGATTATTTATTGACCCATTTTAAAAGCAGCCCCAAAGTGCATGTAGTTCTCATCTTTGTACATTTAGTCCAAGTGACTGACCTTAGACAACCCATAGTGATGGTGCTTTTACCTTCTCAGTTGGTAGCTTGTAACTTGTCCATTTTGGGACAAGCTATTTCGGTGGGCTTCATAAAGGAGCCACCTGCCTGCACATTCAGGAAGGCTGGGTACTTTAGATATGGTGCTGCATAAAGCAACCCGAAAAGAACATCATAAAGCATGTCCTGATTATCACCCTCCTCACTGCTTCATCTGGAAAATGTGTCTGCCTGCCAAATACAGCAGGCCCAGGAAATCAAAATAGAAATGGGAAACAAAGGAAATTAGAGAGAGAAATTTCTCGTCAGAATGCATCCTTGTCCTGTGGAGAGCAGAACGTTGCATCTGTTTGGGTCATTACCTGGACATTATAGGTAACAAGCTTCAATTAAAACATGTCCAAACATGTATGGTTAGCCTGTTGTCAAATCTGGAGGTAAGAGCCCTAACACAAGCAGATAAGTGGCATATAAAAGCATTGTCTTGCCACTCCTTACCAAACCCTCATTTGGTTTCAGAAATATCAGTTGGCTAGGGAAAGTTTTTATCCTCTACATTCAAGACTTAGAAGTGTTGAGGCCCAAACAATCAATTTTTTGGCTCATAATTTAAAGAGGTAAAAATCTCATTTTGTATGGCATAGATGAATAAATGTGATTCAACTTAACACCTGTTGCTGTATCTATCCCCCCCCCACCCCCCGCCCCTGGTTTACAACACACACACACACACACTCATTCATTCATTCTACAGTATCTAGGAAAAACATATGAAGTGGAGCTGGAAAAATTTACAATCACAATCTATGTTTATTTTTAGGAAAAGCTCAGAATTTTTCAAAGTTCACTAAAGGTGAATTTAGTAGTCAAAGTACGTACGACATTTGGGTTAAGACGGGATTGTTAGATTTTTCTGAGGGCATTGACTTTTTCAAAATTGTACTGGCTAGACTTTAGCTATGCTGCTGAGTGGGATACCCCAGCCAGCGAAACAGTATAGCTTTATCTTTAAGCCTAGGGCTGGGAATTAAGTCCTTATCATTGTATATGTGAAGGGAAATTTGTATTTAATAATGTTTTTTAAAGCATGCAAAGTTAAAGTAATTGATGTGCCTTATAAAATAAGATACCTAAATGTAAGTAAAAGAGATTGCAGTGGGTCCTAAGTATAATTTTATACCCTCTGATCTAACACATTTGTCACTGAAAGTTCATGTGTAATTTTCAAATGAACAATATCTTTACATTTACTACTGATAAGACAACGTTGTTCATTGAATCTAAACTTCTCTTGTAACCATTAGGATCTGTAAGAGCCTGTCTGTTGCTAGTTTGCAGAATGCAGCTGCAGACCCCACCAGGAAAGAGACTGAACTTCAGGGCAGGGAGCAGATAGCACTATCCTGAGATCAAATCACTGTATAGTAGGCTGGACGTGGTGGCTCACGCCTGTAATCCCAACCCTTTGGGAGGCCAAGGCAGGTGGAGCACCTGAGGTTGGGAGTTCAAGAGCAGCCTGGGCAACATGGAAACCCCGTCTCTACTAAAAATATAAAAATTAGCTGGGTGTGGTGGTGTGCACCTGTAATCCCAGCTACTCGGGAGGCTGAGGCAGGAGAGTCACTTGAACCTGGGAGGCAGAGGTTGCAGTGAGCCGAGATCGCGCCATTGCACTCCAGCCTGGGGAACAGGAGTGAAATTCCGTCTCAAAATAGGAAAAATAAACCTCACTGTATAGTAGATCACCCTCACCCCATGCCTCCAAACTTTGGTCCAGTTTCCAAAACAAAATTTGTTCCTTGCCTGACAGCTCTAAGTCCTCGAGAATCTAAATAGGCCAGGTGTAATATAATGAAAGAAAGGAATAAAGGCATTCATCCCTTTATTCACTCCACAAAGTTTTAAGGACCTATGATATATGAGGCAATATGGTATGCAGGAGACACAAATCACAAACAGATGAACTTTTTGGAAGATGATGGCCAGGAGAGAAAATGGCAAAGGTGGAGCAGGTGACGCAGACAACAAGAATAAAAGCAAAGGGACAGAATTGTTCACTGGGAGAGTTGCATTCATTAATGACGGAAGAATGAGTAGAGTATAAAGGGGAGGGAAATGAGAGAAGAGGATGAAAAGTGGGGTTTAAAATTTGATTTTTATACTGAAAGTTAAGAGCATGTAGATCATTCTTCAGTCAATGGCAGAAACTACTTGCTAGCAATTGTGTTCTGTAGTGTCTGCCATTCAGTTCCTGCCAAATACTCACAGTGACAATAAAAAAAATTGTCACAGGGATATAAACTTTTTTCTGTGAAAGATCCTCATGTGATTCTTACTCATCATACCCCTTTCCTGAGAAGAGAAAAAATAGTGTAATGAATGTATCAATTATCTATTTCTTAAATTTCATTTCTCTAGTAAGCCAGGTTACCCGGAAGTACTAAAGCATCATTACACACTTTAATTCCTCATGCAGATACTGTGATGCCCTTGCCTTTCTCCAAGGCTAATGTATGAAATACATGGAAAATGAGATTAATAATTATAGTATTAATAGCAATAATAAGTAACGTACCTATTATTTTATCTGACGATAATAGACTTTTTATGTATGCACTACTCTAAGTGTATTGTCCATAATATTGTCCAAAATGATTTGTATAAACGTTTTCACACATATCCCTTAGTTCCCTGGGTTCTTCTATTAGCCATAAGAAAGCTATATAACCACCATGTTTCCCTCTTTATTGTGGATGATGAGAAGCCCAGAGCTGAGTTCTGATTTCCATGGTGGCCATAAAGTTTTTTCTACATTAAACTCTCTGAACTTCAGTTTTCTCATTTGGAAAATGAACCTTAAAATGATAATATTAATAGCAATAATGAGTAAGTCACCCATTACGTTATATGAAGATAATATACTTTTTTAAAAACTTTAATATAAACAGTGTAGTATGTGATTATATATGTCTGTTTAAGTAAACTATAATCTATTCCTTAGCATTGAAGGACTCAAATCAGGACACTACCTTTCAGGGTGGCTACATGAGCTATTCAAATATTATTAGTGAAATTACACCAGAAAGTTTGCCAGTTAGCTCAAGAGATATTAGAAATCTATATGGTAAAATGACAAGTGTTTAAAATTTGTCAATGGCTAGAAAGGTTGTATTGAGATCACTGCTCTTTCTTAAATGAGGTACTAGAATATAAAATCTCAACAGGTTCATACTTTCAGAAAAGTGTTCACAGTCTGGATGCCTATTTGGTACCATGTGTCTCATTTCATGGCCTGCAGCTCAAACACTGGCTGGCCTCACCTTGTTTCATCTGCCTGGGATATAACAGAAAAGGAATTTCCATTCATAGTTGTTTTTCTTCAAGAGTTCTGAGGACAGAAGTTGTGTGCTCCCTTGAATATACAAGGAGATGATGTATAAGAATATTTGTGTCTGCTTACTAATCAACCTTTATAAAAATGAGAGTTTGGTCTAAGACTTGCTTTCACTTTAACATAATACTTGGCAGCCTGGAGAAGTATAGAACTCCACATGCTTCTGATTACTAAAGGCTAAAGATATTTACAAAACATCTAGACAGTTGAGGGTAATGTCATCTCAGAAGATTAAATAAAAAAGCCAAAACCTTTCCATAAATATTTGACATCCTGATTGCATTTGCAAACCCATCTCAGAAAGGTAGGATATTGAAATTTTTTCTTTCATGTTTCTTTTCTTTTAATAGGATATTGAAAATTTTTCCTTCATGTTTCTTTTCTTTTAAAACTGCTTCAGAAAAAATCAGTTTGAATACTCTTGTAAGTCTGGCCCTGTCTTGAGGGATTTATGGATTTTTTCAGTCTGTTTATAACCTCCTATAAAGCTTCTGAAACCTTTTGGATTAATCATCAATAAACATTTACTAAGCACTTCCCAGAGTTCAAGGTACTCGACTAGTCACCGTGGGCTTAACAGTGTTCAAGGTAGACTCAGTCACTGCCTCAGGAGTCAGCAAAATGATTCTGTTCTTTATCCAGTAATGAGATTATTTTATATGATCTCAACAAGGACATTCAATCCAACAAATGATTGAGTATGTCCCAGATATAAGACTCAGTGCTCTCCAAGGCAGTGGAAGAGATTGCATAAAGGGCATCCAAATTACAAGAGCCATGGAGAATGTTTACCAAGCGAGTAACCCAAAGATCTACGAGGGTCACTCTGTCCTTTGGCCAGTGACAAATTAGGCTTAACCACTAATCCATGATTTCTGGAAAATCCAACACCCTCCCCAAAGTTGCTGTGAAATCTTGAGTGTCATTGATTCCACCTCAGCCTCTTCTAACCTACTGCCAGTAAATTAAAAATGATCAGTTATAGATCATCTCTCTATAGTGCCTTTTGGTTCTTGTTCCTTCTATGTCCACTTAGCCTCACTCCTTGATTTTTGTGTGAAAACACAAGGATATTTGGCACTTATTAGACTTTTCTGAGTGATCATTTGGTCAATAACATTACAGTGTGTAGGAAGGGGAGAAATGTAAAACCAAAGAAAAAGTAGCCAAGAAGTTAAAGCCTTCACATGCCATTCATTCCTTCGTAGAAGTCTCCAGATCCTAACCTGTTTTCTTGTCTTGAGCCTCACTTGGAAAATATCTTCTAATCTTTGACATCTAAATCTCCAATCATCTTTCAGAAAAAACTCCTCCCATTTCATCTTTCCTTCGGGATCCATTCCTCTTTTTCCCAACAGTGTAAGTCTGGAGTCTAAGAAATTCAGTATTAATTAACGCCTGGGTTACCAGCCAGTCAATCTTTGGAGGTATTTTGTTCTTTAAATCAGATACAATTTTGGCTTTTGTTGGGAACTGGGTAGACAGTATGATGACAAGGAGGTTGAGGATGAGAAAGAGGCTTTGACAATCCGAGTTATGCAAATAGTACAAGGTAGGTCAGAGCTCCTTGTCTAGTTTCCTTGAAGGTCTTCTCTCCATAAGAGCTGAAGGTCTTAGTTATTCCTCTGACTATAAGAGCAAACTTGCACACTTCCCAAAGACAAGCAGTAAGTTTTTGGAGGCAGATTGTCGAAAGTCCCATAAGATAAAACCTTTGCCTAACTCCCTTCTTAATTAGCAAGATTATCTTTCTCACAATGGAGTATTTCTTCTTATCGTACAAAACAAGATGTGCTTTTTCTTTATCTCTCCCCCACCACACCCCACAAAACACACACACACACACACACACACACACACACACACATATTTTTTACTTGAGCCTTTTTAAGATTTAGAAGCAGACCTGAATAACTTTAAGTTATTCTAATACCTGGACAAAGCTTTAAAGCCACTGCTAATAAGATTTTAGACTGTTAATAAGTTCATAGGCAAGGCCTTCCTCCTCCTCAGCTTTAATCTTGAAGGTGAAGGAAAAAGACAAATTATATTGTATTGTACCCACAAAACCGAAAGAAACAGTTGCGATTAAAGGACAGAAATAGGAGAATGACTGACTTAAGTAAACATTAAGAAAAGAGTCAAAAGGATCATTTTAGAAAATGGCAGATGGGAAAGCCAGTTTGCAAAACATTAAGGAGTGACTGGCTTCCAGGGAATTGGTGAGGTTAAAAACCAACAGCGCTTTTATGAGATCTTAGGGTGAAACTGAGAGGGAAATGGAAAAGCAGCATGACCCATCTTGTTTAGTTATCAATTCAACACTTTCATATACATGAAGCAATTTATTTAGCCAAAACATTAAATAAATCATCTGGGGGAGCTTTATAATTTAAATTATATCTGTATTTAACACATTACGGATGAAAAAAAGTCTGTATTTCTTTCCAAATCTGAACGAGATATACTGTCCCCTTCCAGACTTTATACTGAAGGACTAAGAAACCAGTCTCATGATGGGTGCCCAAAATGACATTTCATGAAGAGGCTGAAGCATGTGAAGTAGTGAGAGAAACTTGATTCATCTTGGTATTTCTACATAGCCCCCCAAAAGCCTGCAACTTCAAGATAAATGACTTGAAGCCGGATAGTGTGGGCCCTGGCAATTCTGAGGAAACTCGTATGCCACCAGGAAAGTAAGGACTGGATCAATTTCTCATACACAGTTAAATGCGACCTGACCGGTGGAGACACAACTGGGTGCCCAGGTAAAAGCAGAGGGCAAGGTCTAATTCCATGTTCCCAGATATCCAGTAAATTTTTGGAAGCGTATGCAAGAAAGATTAAGGCTGTGACTTTCTACTGTATTCCTGGAGGAGCTGGCACCCTGTCTGATATTTATGCTTCCTTTTCAGAAACAATTGTAGGTACTTCTGACATAGAAAAAAACCCCGCAATTTAGTGTTCTGCCAAAGTTCTGAGATTATTAAAACCATTTTCCTAATGTCTTTATTATAATACGTATCATTCTGATCATCCCACGTGTAACATTATCGTTTCTTAAGATTTCTAATGCATCTTAATCAGACATTTGGTATCCTAAATTAACCATTATTGAGGCAATTTCATGGAGGTTGTATTTCTCAGAATCTTTATTTTAAATAGTTTATTAGGTAAATGTCTGAAAATACTGAGCAAACTGATAAGGCAAAAAACATTTGTTTTTATTTTTTGACAAATGAAATTGTAAGTAGTTAGCTAGAACATACAATAGAATTGTTTTTGGTTACATCCTAATGATAGGCAGAGGACTTAAAGGTGTAACACGTTTCAAGGTAAACAGTTAAATATGCTCCAAAGGGAGCAGTAGTTGTCTAGAGAATATGTGGCTTAAAGCAAATATTTTTCTAACCCTCGAGAGATGTTAATGATTCCTATTAATAACACAGATAAATCTTTGAAATAGCAAGCTTTTTTATTCACTCTAGTTTTTAGTAAATGGGTTTGAATTGCTAACAGTTTTGACTTTTAAAAGAATATTTGGTTATTTCCAGATCTTCTGTGTAACAGAATTTACGTATTTACAGTAGTTGAAATATGACCTAATAGAATACCAGGGAATACAGGATCCAGTGCTGGAATCGTCACTGGGGTCATTTGATACTTAGTTTAACTAAAATAAAAATTGAATTTTATATGCTGCTATGTATGTGACACAAAATTTACAGATCAAGAACTATCTTGACTAAGTAATTCCTTATTATTTTGAGCTAGTACCTTTAGGAAAAGCCATTTTTAAGATTCAGACTCAGATCAAATCTGGTGAAATAATAAAATGGAAACTATTATTACTGTATCATTGAAAATTGAGATTCAATAAAGTAAAAAGTGACTACTATTTGCAGGCCGCTGTTATTAAATTTTAAAATTCTACCTCTCGCTTCTTCTTTCTGCCTGAACATGGCTTAATTTATCTTCTAATATGTTTAAAGCTATGCATGCTTGTGGAGGGCTTTGATCTTTGCTTCCTCTGGAAATAATTTTGAAATTGCAAGATTGGAACAGTCCTCAATTTCTGAACATCTGCAGCAGGATACAATAGATACAGGATACAAAAGATGTTTTAAGTTCCAAAAATACATATCTGATATGTTGGTGGAATGTTCACATTAATATTAAGAACAGGAAAATAAAAGGCATATAGCAATACATACTATTGGGTGTTTGTTACCCCCACTTTCAGATACTGTAGGAAATAACTAAATTTGAATAAATACTTAAGCCTGTTTCCATGACCCTATCCCTAAACTGATACCCTTCAGTATCATTAAATTGGGACTTAGGTCATTGTATTGTGGGGTCACAGAGCCATATAAGATATATAGGAGAAAATTGACACTTACTGGGTGGGCAGAGCAACATTGTTTTGACAGTGAAAATTACCAATTTATAAATTTTTAAGAAAAGCATGCCTAGCACAGACCACCTGGTTACCAAGAGGAAGCTGAAGAGGAGATTCTGCTAGAGGTAAGGAAGAGATATTATTTTCTTGACTCTGTTCATTAGGTTCAGGGTAAGCAACTCTATTTACCAAGAATAGGCTAGCTCTCTTTCATTTGAAAATATGTCTGCCCAGGTAGGCCTGCAGACATAACAATGTTAAAAACAGGTAGCTTTACTGCAGCACTTGTCAGTACCTTGACTATTCAAAGGTGTTAATATGCCAGGTTCCCAAAGTAATTAATTTTTATCTTACAGAATATTTGTTCCATTTACATAGTTTGGGAAACACAGCCATAAATGTTACAGATGCTCCTTGACTAATGATGGGGTTGCATTTTAATAATGCCATCATAAGTTGAAAATACCATAAATGGAAAATGCATTTAATACATCTAACCTACCAAACATAGCTTAGCCTAGCCTATCTTAAGCGTGTTCAAAACACATTAGTCTACAGAGGCAAAATCATCTAACAAAAAGCCTATATATATGTTAAGGTGTTGAATATCTCATGTAATTTATTGACTACTGTGCTGAAAGTGAAAAACAGAATGGTTATAAGGACACTCACCATTAACATTCGCAGTTGAAACCACCATTGTAAAGTTGAAAAATCATAAGTGGAACCATCCTAAATTGAGGACTGTCTGTATTTTCTTGGATATTTCCTGAAATATGTTTCTATGTGTTTCCATCTAATAGAAAATGGAATATACCAGCAAGCAAAATGTCTAAATATTTATTTCAACCCCTGCACTGTTTCCTAAGGCTGTTTAAACCTTAAATTCTAATATTAGGATTGGATATGACATAATTTTATAGTGAAGATTGGTTTAGAAGTCACTAATCTAGGTTTTAATCTAGACTATACCTAATTAACTAGCCATATGACCTTGGAAAACTAATGTCAACCTTCTGAACCTTAGTTTTTCATCTTTTATATGAGAGCACTAAAATCTACTTTGGCAAACTTGCTGGATTGTTGGAAATCTCAAATAAGGTCATGGTATTGAAACAATTTTAAAAACTCTCACATCAAGGGATTATTTTTATGCTCTACCAGAAATTATATGTGTCATTTAATGCCTGAGGATAAGAAAAGACTGTAAATATGTATAATGAATCAAGACAGCCATATTAATTTTGATATGTCTTTGTGGGAAAATACCGATAGTTCTATATTATTTTATCTATTTTACATGTGGGAAAACATAAATCTGAAAAGGAAAATCATTACTTCTGGTCTTATTAGGTAGAAAGGGGCATTACTGTGTATTCCAGCTCCTGATTTCTGGGAATAAACAAAAACAGACTTTATTTGCACATATTGTGCCTAAACTGTTCTAGAAACCATTTATCTGGTAACATTTGGCAAAGTGTCACTCGTTAACATCATTAGCATAGAAGAAATTGATCACTCCAATTGCTCTGCTAATCCATTTGACTCCAAGTTAGAAATGACACTATTTTCTAACAATTCTGTTTGTTATTCTATAAGCATCATTCCAAACATTTGGAGGCTTCAAGTCCCCTAATATAATGTTTTAGATGACCTGTTAAAAACTTGGCATTGGGGTAAATAAATAGTTTAACAGCATGTTTGGTCTCAAAGGAATTTACCCGTATACTATATATATAGCAGTTATTTGAAATTTGGCATAGAAATTTAGTTCCCAATGTTTAAGGTCTCTTGGTAAGTCAATTCAAGTTATCAGAAAAAAATGTTGGTTGCCACAATGTATGGAAATTATTTTCGATAATGTTGTTTTTACCCTCTCAAGGCTTCATTTTAGTTGTAATTTAGAATATAATTGAATTATTTTGTTATAATTTATTCTACATTCACTAGTACTGCTTTCTACTATTCTTTTTTTTTTTTTTTTTTTTTTTTTTTTTTTTTTTTTGGTGAGAGAGAATGTTGCTCTGTCGCCCAGGCTGGAGTGTAGTGGCGCCATCTCTGCTCACTGCAAGCTCCGCCTCCCGGGTTCACACCATTCTCCTGCCTCAGCCTCCCAAGTAGCTGGGATGACAGGCATCCGCCACCACGCCTGGCTAATTTTTTGTATTTTTAGTAGAGATGAGGTTTCACCGTGTTAGCCAGGACGGTCTCATGATCCGCCCACCTCGGCCTTCCAAAGTGCTGGGATTACAGGTGTGAGCCAACACAAACAGCTTCTACTATTCTTAAGATTTAGTTCTTTATAAATAGCTGCATAATTCTAGGAGTTTTTACAAGATACTGAGTATATTGCTTTACTTACCAATCTTTATTTCCTCATTTTTGGCTCTTTGCAAAATGGGAAAAAAAAAAGGGAAAAGGTGGTGCTGAAGGTAAAAAAATTAAATTATCTGGTTTAATTAAGTTCAGGCAGTAAACTTAAAACTTTTTTAAATTTAAACTTAATTCTCTCATTGTTTTGTAATCATGGCTAAAGAATATAGAAGCCAAACATACTTTTAATACCCAGTTACAAAATATTTTGTAGTAAAATTAAAATCTGTGTTGTACTAAAACTAAGTATATTGCACATCTTGCACAAGTAATGATAATTGACACATCATTATCACTCAGAGTCCCTGGTGTACCTTATGGTTCGTTCTTGGTGTTGTACATTCTGTGGGTTTGGACAATGTATATTGACATATGTACACCATTGTAGTGTCATACAGAATAGTTTCACTGTCCTAAAAATCTGCTGTATCTGCCTATTTCTACCTTCCTCCTAATCTCTGGCAATCACTGACCTTTCTACTGTCTCCATAATTTGGGGACTTTTCCGGGAAGACATATGATTGGAATCACACGGTATATAGCTTTTTCTGATTGGCATCTTTAACTTAGTGATATGCATTTAAGTTTCCTCCATGTCTTTTTATGGCTTTATAGCTTATATTTTTTTTTAGCACTGAATAATATTCCCTTGTCTGGATGCATCACAGTTGATTTATCCATTCTTCTACTGAAGGACATCTTGCTTACTTCCAAGTTTTGGTAATTGTGAATAAAGATACTATAAATATCACAGTGCAGGTTTTCGTGTGGACATAGGTTTCCAACTCCTTTGGATAAATAAAAAGAGGAAAAATGCTGGATTGTATGGTAAGAGTATGTTTAGTTTGGTAAGAAATGCCAAAATGTCTCCCAAAGTGGCTGTACCATTTTGCATTCCCACCAGCAATAAAAGAGGGTTCCTGTTGCTTCACATCCTCAACAGCATATGGTATTGTCAGTGTTCTGGATTTTGGCCATTCTAATAGATATGTAGAAATATCTTATTGTGGTTTTACTTAGCAATTCCCTAATCTTTTCATATGCTTACTTACCATTTGAACATCTTCTTTAGTGAGGTGTCTATTTAAGTCTTTTGTTCATTTTAAAATCATGTTGCTCATTTTCTTATTGTTGAGCTTTAGAAGTTCTTTGTATATTTTAGATAACAGTTATTTATCAGATGTGTCATTTGCAAATATTTCTCTCAGTCTGTGGCTTGTCTTGTTCTTCTCTTTACCAGATGCTTTTCTTCTGTTGAAATATTAGCTGTACTTTTAGGGAGATTTGCTATATATTATTTATTTAATACACCTTTAAAAACATTTGTAATATTAGACAAGCAAAATTTTATTATAAGGCTTTAAACATAGAGTTGATCTGTGATTTTTTTGCCAGATAAATTTATATACTAGCTTGAATATTTCTAGAACAGTTTCCAAATTTGTTTTAGATGTGTTCATATTAACTTGAGTTGGATAAATTAATCTTTATTCTTAAAGTTTCATAGTTTGGGTAAATGGTAGTAATATTTATTGAGCATATATTATTTGCTGGGTATATTTTAAGTATTTTACATGAATTATTTTATTCAGTCCTCAAAACCCTAGGAGACAAGGAATATTATTTTCATCCTCATTTTATGGATGAGGAAATGAGGCAAAAAGAAAGTAAATTTCTGAATGTCATACAACCCATACATGAGTGGAAGAAATAGTGTCCAAATCCAAGCAATTTCGTCCAGCAATGGGCTTAGCCATTATTCCACGTTACTATATGTCATCTTCCACCTTCTGGAACATTAAAATTCTTGAATTGCTCTTGGTTGACAATATCTTCTTCAGTTTTCTATGTCATGGATTATTTTTTAAAAATCAGTGATTTTTACAAAGATTAAATTTTGAAGAAAGAGCTGGGTGAAAGTTATCATTTCAGTCAGGCTATTCTTTTATTAAGTGTTCACAAATTTTATAGCCAAAAGTTGAATAATTTTGTATAACTCTATGATTGGGAAAAATTATATTAGCTAATGACTCAATTTTGGGAATTGATGTTAGAAATTTATTTTTAATCTCTATATTAAAGTATTATCATTTGTTATTCCTAGAATAGTTAAAAGCCAAATAGTGCAATTTTACTGAAAGGAAAATTTTAAAATGCATATGTTAAATGTTGTTTACTGGCTTCTTAGCTCATCTTATAATTGTTGTTACACTTCACTTAACATTTTTCTGGTTTTCTTTAGTAATTAAGTACTTCAGGCTTTTCCATGCCATTTAAGTAATAGTTTTTACACTGTTTTATATTAAGAAATTAACAAGAAAAATACTTTTTTTTAAAATACAAGCAAATCGTTTTTCAGGCAGTTAACAGGAATAGGATTATATCCTTCAGGAAATTTATGAGTAATTTTCCTATCCAGTAATAAAATAAATGAGAGGAGGTTGCTGAAGTGTTTCCTAATCTTTCATCTTGTCAAATTAGGATTCATTTAAATGCCAAAATTCAAAATGTCTCATGTGAAGAAGAAAAAAATTGCACATCTCAATGACCAAATATACAAGGAAGAGCAGTGGGTGCATGTATGGGAAATTTGGTTTGATAAGAAAATGGTTTCATTCACTGAAAACATACAATGTTGAACAAATGTAATTAAAATCTAAGATACTTAAGGAAAAGATCCATATGTACCTTAAAATGTCTTCCTCGTAGTACTCTGGAGTTATATTTGTAATAAATATCTGCTGGTGGTTCATTAAGTCAACAAATATGTTTAGTACCGTACTAATTGCTAGAGAGTCTCCTATCCTGAGCTCTCAACCACAGAGGCCATGTGCCAGCTTTGTGAAGCCTGCAGTCTGCTAGAGAAGTGGGGAGAGATGAACAATAAATAGATCAGCATTAAATTAATAAGGTCATTTCAGGTAATTGTAAGTTATGAGAAAATACAACAGGATATGGTACAGAAGGACTAATGGTTTATATTTTAGTTTTTAAATTAAATGTTAAACACATGAAAAATGTTATTATTTAATACTACATTTATATTATTTATTTCATGTGTATATCACATATATAAAACCAAAACACACGGCTTCTTAAAATCTAGTGAAGAAATCAAACATTTAAATCCCCTACATACCCTTCTAATCTCAACTTTCCCCCACCCTCACCTCTAAAAGTTGCCACCACTTTTACTTTTGTGTTTATCACTTGCTTGGTTTCCCTAACTATTTTATCACATATACCTGTACCTAAATATATAGTATCATTTTGTATGTTTAATATATTGTATAAATGAAAGCATACTCTTTTTTAATAACTGCCTTTTGAGGGTCTACATTTTGTTTTAGACATTCATCTATGTTGATGCATATTCATTTGTTTTTCAATACTAGGCATAATAATTCACTATATGAATTCATCAGAGTGTATTTATCCATTCTACTCTTGATTGGCATTTAGTTTGCTTCCAGATTGTTTGTTTTTCTCTTTAATTGCCATTACAGCTAATGCAGCTCTGATCCTTTTTGATCATACTTTTGACCTGATACATATGTATAAGTGGTTCTCAATGGGTATGTGCCTAGGTGTAGTTTCTGAGTTACAAGGTATGTTAGTACAAATTTTCTAAATAAATTTTCTGGTTTGTTTCCAGCAGCAGTACTGATTTACAGTAGAAATGTGAACTTAGAAGCAGAATGCTCTCCACAGAGAATACAAGCAAAAGCCCTGAGGTAGAATGAGCGTGGTATATTCTAGGAAGAGAAAGAAAGACAAAGAACTAAAACATAGCAAGACATCTAAAAGCCAAAAAAAGGGTTAAATCAGGGCATTATAGGACATTTGAAATAGGAATCAGGATGAAGAACATATAATTTTATGCACAACACTAAATTATTGGTACAAAGACATATGCATTTATATTATATGTGTGTTCTTGCACTGCTATAAGGACATACCTGAGGCTGGATAATTTACAAAGTAAAGAGGTTTATTTGGCTCACAGTTCTGCAGGCTGTACAGGAGGCATGGTGATTGCATCTGCTTCTGGTGAGGCCTCAGGAAACTTACAATCATGGCGGCAGGCAACAGGAAGCCAGAATGTCACATGGCAAGAGCAGGAGCAAGAGAGAGAACAAGGAGGTCTCAGACTGTTTGAAACAACGAGATCTCATGTGAACTAATTCAGTGAGAACTCACTCATCACCACAGGGATGGTGCTAAACCATTCATGAGAGATCCACTCCCATCGATCCAATCACCTCCCACCAGGCCCCACCTCCAATACTGGGAATCACAATCCCAGAGATTAGGAGGGGACATCCAAACCATATCAATCAGTAATATTATTTATATTAAATAGTACATAAATACTGTTTAGTAAGGAATTTATAGGCTACTGCAGATTTTATAGAGCAGGAAGACAAGTGAAGCCACTGTTAGCCACAGGGAAATTTTTATTTAAGAACTTCATTCAAGTTCGGAAACCAAAGTGAAGAGAATGACAGAAACCAAAGATGCTATGATTATTATTTGGTTGTAACTTTACAATTATTACCTCCACAAAGGGTATATCTGGTCTCCCTCAAGATGTCACCTTTCATAATCTCTGTATTCCAAGTGGAATCAGTAATTGTATAGCCTGAGCAGCAGTTTTTGTGCTAAAAAGCAGCCAGCAAAAAAGACTTCTATTAAATGAAAGCTTAGCCTTCTGTATTTACTTCAGGTGGACTTTATGACGTACTGATGGAGTTTGGGAGTGGGGGGTATACAGCATCTCCCCACAATGCACTCTTTGGCAAAACCACAGAGAAATAGTCTATGTATAAAATTATTGTCAGTTACTTCAACCTTCAATGTGTTTATTTTCTTCCATCAGACACAAGTTTAGGACTGGTTAACAAATTCTTCATAGCAGAAATTAATTACTGAATAAGCAACATCTATGAAGCTGAATAATGCAATGTTGCTTGATTAATTAGTGTACCAATTTTTTTTAATTTTAGACTTAGATGCTTTATTGCATTCTTGTTTCAATTGATAGTTTTATTATTATTATTATACTTTAAGCTCTGGGATACGTGTACAGAACATGCAGGTTTGTTACATAGGTATACACGTGACATGGTGGTTTGCTGCACCCATCAACCCATCATCTACATTATGTATTTCTCCTAATGCTGTCCCTCCCCTAGCCTCCCACCCTCTGACATGCCATGGTGTGTGATGTTCCCCTCCCTGTGTCCATGTGTTCTCATTGTTCAACTCCTACTTATGAGTGAGAACATGCAGTGTTTGGTTTTCTGTTCCTGTGTTAGTTTGCTGGGAATGATGGTTTCCAGCTTCATCTATGTCCCTGCAAACAACATGAACTCATCCTTTTTATGGCTGCATAGTATTCCATGGTGTATATGTGCCACATTTTCTTTATCCAGTCTATCAGTGTGGGCATTTGGGTTGGTTTCAAGTCTTTGCTATTGTGAATCGTGCTGCAATAAACATACATGTGCATGTGTCTTTATAGTAGAATGATTTATAATCCTTTGGGTATATACCCAGTAATGGGATGGCTGGGTCAAATGGTATTTCTGGTTCTAGATCCTTGAGGAATCACCACACTGTCTTCCACAACGGTTGAACTAATTTATACTGCCACCAACAATGTAAAAGCATTCCTATTTCTCCACATCCTCTCCAGCATCCATTGTTTCCTGACTTTTTAATGATAGCCATTCTAGCTGGTGTGAGATGGTATCTCATTGTGGTTTTGATTTGCATTTCTCTAATGACCAGTGATGATGAGCTTTTTTTCATATATTTGTTGGCCACATAAATATCTTCTTTTGAGAAGTGTCTGTTCATATCCTTTGCCCACTTTTTGATGGGGTCTTGTAAATTGGTTTAAGTTCCTTGTAGATTCTGGATATTAGCCCTCTGTCAGATGGATAGATTGCAAAAATTTTCTTGCATTATGTAGGTGGCTGTTCACTCTGATGGTAGTTTCTTTCGCTGTGCAGAAGCTCTTTAGTTTAATTAGATCCCATTTGTCAATTTTGGCTTTTGTTGCCATTGCTTTCGCTGTTTTATTCATGAAGTCTTTGCCCATGCCTATGTCCTGAATGGTATTGCCTAGGTTTTCTTCTAGGGTTTTTATGGTTTTAGGTCTAACATTTAAGTCTTTAATTCATCTTGAGTTAATTTTTGTATAAGGTGTAAGGAAGGGGTCCAGTTTTAGCTTTCTGCATATGGCTAGCCAGTTTTCTCAACACCACTTATTAAATAGGGAATCCTTTCCCCATTGCTTGTTTTTGTTACCTATTTTGTATTTATAGAAATAAGATGTTTAAGATAAAACAGATGGTCAGGCACAGTGGCTCATGCCTGTAATCACAGCACTTTGAGAGGCAGAGGTGGGCAGATCATGATGTCAAGAGACCGAAACCATCCTGGCCAACATGGTGAAAACCCTTCTCTACTAAAAATACAAAAATTAGCTGGACTTGGTGGTGCACACCTGTAGTTCCAGTTACTCAGAAGGCTGAGGCAGGAGAATTGCTTGAATCCGAGAGGCAGGGGTTCCGGTGAGCCAAGATTGCGCCACTGCACTCCAGCCTGGTGACAGAGTGAGACTTCATCTCAAAAAAAAAGAAAAAGAAAAAAAAAGATAAAATAGACAAAATAGTTAAACAAAAAGGCATTGAAAAACATATATTACACCTGCTTTTTAAAAATGAATCATCATTCTTGTTTTTGACATTTCTACTTGCATTTTGCAGCACATTTGATTGTATTCCAATAGAATTCTCCTTTTTAAAAGACTAGATAATGCTCTAAAAGTCTAGGACATGGCCATCATTCTTGATTAGTAAAATTATAATACATTTTAATAATTTTATGCACTGTAAGGCTAATGGTGCATATATTTTAAAGGTTGTTTAAATCTAAACTTCACTTTTACCTAAAATATCAACAAAACTTAATTAAATATTACAAACTCTAATAGGAGGGAGCAATGTGCCATAGTGCAGTAGTTTAAAACTCTTTTGACCAAATTTCTGTTAGAAAAAACTATTTTACATCATGACTAGTGTGTGTGCACACACTTGTGCCTGCTCACACGCATGCACAAACCTTGTAACTGCATCAAAAGTTTAAGAATCAAAATTTACTATTAATATATGCATGTACCCTAATATAATCTATTAATCTATTCTACTCTTTTCCTTCCTTCCTTCCTTCCTTCCTTCCTTCCTCTCTCCCTCCCTCCCTTCCTCTTTCTTTCCTTCTATTCTTTTACACTTCTGAAGTGGTTAAGAATGTTACTCGGATATACAAGACATTTGTATAGCAAATCATCATGTTGTACACTTTGAGTATATACAATTGTTGTCTATCAAATATTTTAAGATTTTTAAAGAAGCATTGTTAGGCAAGTTGTTTTATCTCTAGGTGTAAAATGAAAATAGCAATAGCACACACAATATGATTTTTGTGAGGTTAAATAAGATAAAGTATATAATCAGCACAATTTATAACCACTAATAACTGCTCAATAAATGTTAATGATCAGCAAACGTGTTTTAATTTTAAAGAAAAGCAAATTATTTTAAATGTTTAAAGATAATTCAAATAAAATTCTTTATAAAATATCTGACATGAATCTTTTTTTTTTTTTTTAGATGGAGTTTTGCTCTTGTTACCCAGGCTGGAGTGCAGTGTCGCGATCTTGGCTCACTGCAACCTCCGTCTCCCAGGTCAAAGCGATTCTCCTGCCTCAGCCTCCCCAGTAGCTGGGATTACAGGCACCCGCCACTGCGCAGGGCTAATTTTTGTATTTTTAGTAGAGACGGGGTTTCACCATCTTGGCCAGGCTTGTCTCAAACTCCTGACCTCAGGGCATCCACCCGCCTCTGCCTGCCAAAGTGCTGGGATTACAGGTGTGAGCCACTGCGCCGGGCTGACATGAATCTTAATTACAAAGTAGACCTTTAAAAATAATCTGTAATATATAGTGTACCGTCCTTCTTAGTAGTGTTTACATAAAACAGGTTTAAGAAAATAAAATTCCGTTCATAAAAGTTATACTTGAACAAGAATGAAAAACATCCTTTCAAGCAGAATGGAAAACTTTTGTTCAAGATGGTTTATCGGTATGTAGATACCCGGTGAATCCCTGATAGCTGAGATTGGCCTCCCCCTTCATCCCCAGTTATTGAAAAAGCATTCTAGTTACGGCCAGTATTTTTTGTTCATGCCAAACCACAGCTAAGCCTAGATTACCCAGGTGAACTAGGGTTTGTGTAAGGATGTCACGGTTAGCGTCTGTAAAAGTTCCCGGCTCCAGGAGACCGATGAAAGTGAGGCTACCTGGAGTCAGAGCGCACGGGCCCCACCTACAGGTCTACCGAACAACAGCAAATTGTTGCTATGCGGTGTAGGTCCATTGTTGCCAGTGCTTCTGATGTTCTTGCAAAGGGGAGTGAAAATCTGAATTTTTGTGTAATGGCTCATGGCTCTTTTTTTTTGAGACAGAGTTTCGCTCTTTTTGCTCAGGCTGGAGTGCAAAGGAGCGATCTCGGCTCACTGCAACCTCCACTTCCTGGGTTCAAGTGATTATCCTGCCTCAGCCTCCCAAATAGCTGGGACTACAGGAGGCTGCTACCACACCCGGCTAATTTTTTTGTATTTTTAGTAGAGACAGGGTTTCACATTTTTAAATTCTGAAAAATAATTTTTGAAAAATTAAAAACTGTGTGGGCCAAGCAAAACACATTGCTCACTGGATCTGGCGGAAAACGTGCTAGTTTAAAACCTGTGATATAATTCAGCCTAAAGATTCACACTTGCTGAAATCAGAGGAAGAAAGGGTGTGGGAATTAATTAGATTATTGTGAATAAGAGTTTCTTAATATATTTGGAAAGACCTCCACTTCAAACACTGCATATGAATAATACATGATAATGACATGAATATTATTATACTTTAAACATAAATGAACTACCACATTAAAATAGCTTCTAAATCCTCCTCTTGTTCTTAGTTGCAGAACAAATTTGCATGCCCCAATTACCAACATTCTGGTGTGCATTTTGCAGAAGAACACTTCTACAAAAGAATGTGTGTCATTCAGTGAAGAACATGGCATAACACAGTTTCAAGCTACTAAACTGAACAATGAATTAACTTTCTCAGTGACAAACATGAGCTATTCTCCAATTTGATTAAGGAGTATGGGTATTTTCCCATTTGTAGATGTTGTACTGTTTTTCTGGTTTAAAAGAAAAGAACTCCTTAGAAAAATGTGTTACTTGTGAATGTGTTAGGTTTCTGTTCAGTTTTAGTAGCTTAGATTACATGTAAAAGGGGACACAATATGTCCTAGATAATACAATCCTACAGAAGTCATACATTTCCCAGAAGAAATGATAAGGTGTTAAGTAATTACAACTCTATGGTAAGTAAGTCTCCATTTTACAAGTGCTTAAATAAATATAAATATACATTCCTCTCTGCTAATTTAGAAATACATACCAAATTGCCATAACCCTATAGCTACACTTGCATTTTTTTCTCCTTCCCACTCTCTTGCCTATCTTTAAATCTGTTTTCAGTAACATATAATTAATACTCAGCAGCATAACTCAATTTACTAGCACTTAATCGTCTCCTCCTAATTAAGTATATAAATCTGTTTGATAAATACATCACATATACTTTTACATGGATTAGAAGGAACTTTACTTGTTCTAAATCTAAATAGAATTATTAAATAGTAATCAAAGATAGTTGGCCATTAAGGCTCTATAATAACTATTTGTGTGATTTCTTTCCTTCATATTATTCATCAAATATTTACTTAGCATTTACTATGTCCCTGGCCCTAGTATGTGCGTGATACAGTGGTAAAGTAAAGCATTTATTACTTGTACTACACATTTCCACAATTATATTATTCTGCTATTACAGGCCTTCCACAGGCATACCAAATGAAGTACAAGGTATTGCAGTGTATCATTCAAAACCTGTTATAATAGGAAACATTTTTTCTTACATTATTTCCTACTCTTCTTTTGTGTGTGCTAATGTTCTGGTCACATCTGATTATGTTATCAATTAGAATACTTTGATTTGCAAAACATGGTGAACGGGGAAGTTCTTAGTGGGTAAAAAAGAAGTTCCTAAGGCAAAACTTCATCCAACAAGCATGACTTCATTCAGCTCTCATACATTTACATTTAGTGAGGAGAAAAAACTTTCAGAGTAGCATTAAACCCACCTTTGATGTCCCTCAAGGTTTCATTGGCCAGAATTGAATCACACAGTCATAACTAGCCAGCACTGTGGAGTAAGCTAACAATACTATCTGCCAAAAATTCTTACTATAACCCAAACCTAACCATTTCTTATCTCCGCCTCCCTCCACGCCATTCCTTTGAAATGCTTTCTTCTTCTGACTTCTGCATGTGTTAAAATTCTACATTTCAGCAGCCAACTTTATCCCAAAGCTTTAATATTTCTCTACTTCACAAAGAAAAGTGACTTCAGCATTCTGTACACTTAGTCCGTCCCTATCTTCTCTAATGTTTATGCTTTTGTTCAATAGTTGTTAGCATGCTTTTCTTTATTTCATATCAAATTATAAGCATCCTCGAATGTAAGGACAGCTAGGTTCTTATTATTTATGGCTTTTAAAACTATCACCACTTTATGAAAGTAATGTAGCCATTAAAGAAATATTGATAAATTTAATAAAACTCTAAAATGTTAACCCAAAGATCTCTAAAAATATTTGAAGTGATTTACAAGATATGATAGATAATAATAACACAGAATAGAGACTAAAGAAAAGAAAATTGGGTAGCATAGAAAACCTGGATAAGCACATCACTGAGGTTGGGTATTAAATTGGTTTGAGAGCTTTTGAATAACTAGGTGAAAAAAGGAAAACAAGCTGGGTTAAACAGGTGTTGCATTCTGGTAAAGTGTGACTTAAAAAGTCATATTTCCTGTAAAGAAACTCAAGATGCGTATATTCAATACATGGATAAATTACACCGCTTATTGATTCATAATCTCTAACATTTTACTACTTTTCCCTGAAAGAATCTTAAAAACATTATTTGTCCCTGTCTTCTTATACTCTGAAAATTAGCAAACCAGTCACAGTGTAGTTACCATTGTAGAAGTTGCCATTGTACAGCTAGTAACATGGACAATACATGGCTATTCAATAGAAACTTAGTTATTTCTCTAAAATATCAGAAATATGACCACATAGTGGGCATTATTAATATTTTAAGTGTAAATATATACTGGCACCTACAAAAAATAATTAATTCTGCATCCTCTCTTTTCTGTATCAAAGTTAATGTGTTTCAGCAAAGTTGTTACAAAACAATAAATATTTCTAATGCAGGGTTTCTCAACTTCAGAATTATTGACATGTTGTGACAAATAAATTATATGTTGTAGGGGACTCTCTTGTGCACTGTAGGATGTTTAACAGCATTACTGATCTCTGCACCTTCTCAGTTGTAACAAACAAAAATGTCCCTAGGCGTTGCCAAATGAATCCTATAGAGTAAAATTGCCCCTATTTGAGAACCACTGTTCTAGAGCCAACCCTACCTTCCTAGAATTACATTTGGAGCTGCAGTTAAGCCCAAGTTAGGAAAGTTACACAGCATAATCAAATAAGAAACCGTATGAATACTGAAGTATCTTATCTGGTCATTGCTGCAGCTATCATTAAAGGTCATAGCCATTATCTAGCAGAGATTCAAAAGGTAAATATTAGGAAGAAATGATAAATCACTACTTTTATTTGGAGCAGAAAGTACAGGGATGGAGAGTAGAAAGCCGTAATATTGGAGAATACAGTGGCATAGGAAAACATTAAATAATCAAAGATTAAGTTATTGATAATAAACATTCCTAAACAAAAATTAGTCCTGTAGCATGCTGGTCATTGTAGTACAATAATTACATCAACTACCATCCTCTCAAACTAACAGTACTCAATCTAGCAGGCCATTTGTCTTAATAGCATTTTTCTGATTGTGGACACTCTCCTCTGCTTTTGAATTCTCTGGTTCACAGACATTTTTTTTCCCCCAAGTCTGAAACATCTCTACAGTTCACATAATCCCCTCTTTCTCTTCTGGATAAGTGTGTATATCTAACAGAGTAGAGCTGCAATATCATATATTGATGAGTGGTGTCTTTTACACATAGAAAGCAAAAAAAAAAAATCCTCCTTCACTTTAAAACATTGGATTATATAAAATTAGTTAGTTCCTCACTTACCCTCACTTCTACAAGCTTAATAACTTGTTTTTGTATAGTAACTTATAAAAAAGATGTTTATTAGTAAAAAGCTTGCTATCTGTTGATGAATTGATCAATCTGTATTTGTCAATAGTCATAATTTTTACTTTCTACCTTCATTATCTCCTAATTTCATCAATGAGTATTTGAAATAGTTGCTGTAATATTGAATATGCTGATCATGTGCATGATGTTTAAAATTTCTTCTGACATCTTTGCCATAGTATGGGCTTGCATTTCTCTGAAATGTTGAATTGTCCCGAGGCCTCTAAATTAGAATGTATTTATCTTTTTAAATAAAGTTCTAATAAAAACATATCACAGACAGATTAAGTTTCTATGAATCTCTAGAATGTTTGTTCTTTGTAAACGTTTACATAGCCTTCTGAAAACATGCACAGCTTGATACAGATTTACTCTGATCATTGTGTTATGTTGATGGGTTTCCTTTGTGTAACCTAGTTCTACAAAGTTTTCTGCATTAAGTGCTAAGTGACTGATCTAGAACAAATGTGCTGCCTGAATCACTTGAGTATTAAATGAGACACAGATATTCCTAAAGTCTTTGAAAGAGTTCCTCTTTTGCTCTTCGACTGATTTCCACACTACAGATGGACAAAAAAAAATTATTTTAAAACTCCATTTCTGAGTTAAAAGTTTGCTGAGAAAAAAATATATATACCATGAACTTCCATATGCCAATTTTTGGACCTCATAATGTGAATAGAAAAAAATAACTTAGAGAAAAAATATAGGTACCAAAACACCTTTGTGTATCTGTTCTAATATCAGAACATTATGAAAAGGCCTTAATCACAAATCACATTCAAAAGTTTTCATCCAGAACAAGTCTGATTTTTGTCTTCTTCTGATTTCAAAATATAATGGTGAGAAATAAAAATCATTAACTAAAACTTTAGAATATTTGAAGAGAAGTAGAGCTAAACTTTTCATCTAGAATTATCTCAAATATACCACATAATATTCAAATAGTAAAAAAGTTTATGTCTATATCTATATGTCTGTCCTTCTATATACATAAATATATCATCTAAACCATATTTAGCGCATTTTAGATTCTTCACAAGGAAAAACAAACAGATGTTCTTAATGTCAAAGAAATATTTAAATATTTAAAAATTACAAAAAAACAAACACCACATGTTCTCACTCATGGGTGGGAATAGAACAATGAGAACACTTGGACACAGGAAGGGGAACATCACACACCGGGGCGTGTTGTGGGGTCAGGGGAGGGGGGAGGGATAGCATTAGGAGATATACCTAATGTAAATGATGAGTTAATGGGTGCAGCACACCAACATGGCACATGTATACATATGTAACAAACCTGCACACTGTGCACAGGTACCCTAGAACTTAAAGTATAATAAAAATATATATATAATAAAAAAATTAATAGTACTTTGCTTATTAAACATATTAGGTTTAAAGGACATATCATTTAGGCTGACACATAGTATTCATTGAGCATCAAGTGAGTCCTATAATGTTATGTGGAAACATTTTTTATTTAATCTCCCACTAAAAGAAAACCAGATACTTAATATAATATGATAATCCTAAACCATCCACATCTGTCATCTATTATCTGTTCAGCCCCTAGTATGATGACTTTTTAAAGTTTATCAAATCATTTTATTCATCTACTTAAAAGTCTTTACTATCTTTTCATGCATTTAGAATAAAATGTACATTCCTTGCCTGTCTCTTCTAAATTCTGATCTAGCTCTTGCCTACCTTTCTGACTTTACTTCCTGCCTACCATCTCCATCACTATGCTTTGCAGACATAAAATACCAGCTCAGGTCCTCTGCATGGGAAACCAGCCTCTTTTATTGACTGATTTCATAGGCTTCCAATCTTAGTTCAAATGGCACTTCTTGAAGAGGCTTAGCTATAATATGTCACTCCCTTATTCGACTTTTCCTCAACACTTCATAGAATTTACCACAATTTATAATATTGATAAATTGTGACAGTTGCATTCATAGGACAATGCTCAGTATGATTACACTAATGTAAGCAAGGTAACATTGCAAGGACAATGTTAAATTCAATTTTCCTTAGGTTTGAAACAAATGTGAAGGTAGACATGATATTCACTTTCCCACATACATTTAAAATATCTATAGGTATAGACAGATGTAGCATTTTGCTTACAGAGAAAATTGCAGTGAATATATCATATTGTCTGTCCAGAGGTCTTGAGCATTATCTTGGTTTCTAACATCAACTCTACAACTTAATAATCACATTTGTATATATACTTATGTTTTCATGATTTTAAAACAGGAAACATCTTTGAAATGTTTATGATTCTATTGAATTTAAATTGAGTTAAAGTTGGCTCATAATTAAAATCACAATAGGTTATAGTATAACTTTTTTTCAAAAATCAGCTACATATTGAGCTCTGAAGATTCTGAAATTGGCCAGCTACAGTGGCTCACATCCATAATCCCAGAAATTTGGGAGGCCAAAGTGGGAGGAGCACCTAAGCCCAAGAGTTTGAGATCAGCCTGGGAAACGTAATGAGACCTTGTCTCTACAAAAATTTTTTTTAAGCCAAACATGGTGGTACATGCCTGTGATTTGAGTGAATTCAACTGAATTTCTCTCCTTTAACTTAGTTGCTATTTTTCCAAACACTAGCTAATTCAAAATGGCTGTGAATTTCTCTATTTGTGTATTTTATTGTCTTTGGCATTCAGAAAAGAGTGAACCACAATGTAACCAAAATAAAATGTAACTGTGATTCATTTCCATATGTGGTTAATGGCCCATGGCAAAATTTTGATGATAATTCATCTTTACGGAATTATATTAGGTTATTATGGAATCAGGAAGACATCTAGAACTATCATCATTCTTTAAGAATAGCATTTTTTTCTTCTCAAAGTTGACGTCAGCAGAAGGCATCCTGGACAGAAAATGAATCACCAAAGAGTTTATGCTTCATTTTATAAAGAACTTCGATACCAAATTTTTAAAAATAAATTTTATTATTTAGGGTGATAGTATAAATATACTTTTAAGTGCTATAATGGAAAAAATAAGATTGCATTTCCGTGGAAGAGAGTGACAATATTTCCCATTTAATCTAGGGCTCCCTGTTCTCAAATAAATTGTTCCGTAGGTGACACAAAGTAAGTGATTTGGTCCTTTCTACACAAGATTTTTCACAACAAGTTTTTATGAAGGGATATTACTGCAAGAAATTTTACTGAACCGGAAAGTGTAAATGAAGGATCATTGATGAAATGTGTTACAATGAGAGCAAAACGTGAAATGTTGCTGAACTAAAATGAACTTTGTTTTGTCTCCAGGGCAGTCATGACTTAATGAAGTACAGCTATAAGCAAGATAAGTCAGACTTTGTGCAGAAAACTGACAATGAAAGTGCTTACATAGGAAAAATGCCTCCTAAGTAGATTGTGTGTGTGTGTATGTAGATGGTTGTGCATATGTTTGTATGTATATATATTTATATACATGCATGTGTATTGATAGTATATATATATTGTAGATAGATATATAAGATGTTTTCATTTTATAAAAACATCTTAAATATTTGGAATGCTTTTGTTACACAGTTATTAAGAGATCTAAAGCCCATCATTTTAACATCAAATAGCATAACTTGCATTTTTTTTTATTAAAAATACTTGCCCTTACTATATCTTTTCTCAAAGACAAGACATTGATACTCTAGGTGGAGGCTGTTTATGTTTTTTTCTTTCAAGAGATGCTTGACAGCTGCTCCCTGGAGAGGAACTCAGACTCCTTAAATTTTTATTAGGCTACAGTATTTGAAATTTGGAAAGTAGACATTAGTCTTTGAGGTACAGTGTTTGATGGTATGAATCTTTTAAGCTGTAGTACCGCAAGAGAAGATTTTAGAGATTAGCTACAGACCATTTGTCAGGGGAGACTGAAGCATTCGTGAACAATGTATAGTGAAAATATACTTGCAAACTTTTCATTAGACAATATAGGGAAATCTTATTGTGTGTTTTTCAGGTTTCAATGTTCTATCAAATAACATAGCTACTGAGGTTGTAATGGATTTTTTTTTTCCAATTTGATTCTCATTTTCAGAGAAAAGAAATGTTTTCCTGGCTAAAGTTGCTTTATATTACAGAAGTAGTATATAGCATAAATTGCTATGGAAATAAGCAAGAACATGCAAAGTGAATAAAGAAATATCAAAATGAATAGGGAAATAAAGGTAGCAAGAACTGGAGTGTGTATATGCTAACATTATTTTGTTGTAATTGAAAAAAAAAAAAAGGCTTGTGGTGTTTTCAGGGAGCAAAGCCAATCTTAGTGAAATCTATTTTGTAAGCCTTAGAGCAAGGAAATAAAGTTATTCGTTTAATTTGTTTCCTTACAAGTGTTTCTGTCTTCATTTATAATCTAGCTACAATACTTTGAAACACCTTTACATAATAACATAAACTGTCAGGAGGCTAAATTTAAGGCACATATTGGTTATTTTAAGTACCTAGGCTGTGAGAAGAACATTTACTACATTTAACTAGTTAAGGTATAAAGAGCAGTGGTACAGGTCTTGGTAGAAAACGTTCTTTTTAAACATATAATATCACGCCCTGCTTCTTTTCTACTTTAACGCATATATGGGGTAAAGGTGGCTGAACCTTGTTATTTGCTAGATGGTGACTTTGGGAATACCATTTAAGCCAGTTAGCTGACTTAATACAATAGTAAATGTTTTTAACTGACAGCTTATTTCCGGAACGTTGTATTTCTCTGGGAAAGCTATCTAGGAGATATTTCTGGCAGGGTCAGCTGGGCTCCCCGAAATATGTTCAGCCTTGTTGCCTGTGTTTTCTTTTTGACCTAATGTTTTGCTTCGTTTTGTTTTGTTCTTTTAATGCTGCCCATTCTCGAAATAAAAGTAAGATAATGTTATTTGAGTGGAATGCTTAGAAATCCCTTTCACGCAATGACTCTGTATAACTAGTCATTTGTCAGGGAAAAGTGTGAGATTTTTCTCTAAAATTAATAGATTTGAGAGTCAGATTCCATATTTAGTGTATCAAATGTATTGTTTTAAGAATGATATTAATTTTAAAATAGTCTAATATAAAACATAAGGGGGTTCTCACTTAAGGAGGTCTTCATATTTAAGAGGTAAAGTACAGTTTGTAGTGTGCAAATCTGAAAAAGTATGATATTGATAATATTAACAAAGTCTGAATTTTGCCCAAAATTTGTGATTAATGTCCAAATTTAAAACAAAACATTATCAAAAATAGCACTATTGCAAAGCTACGTGGCAAGTTAGTTGTAAACTACATTTACTATATTTCTGCACTATAGCAACACTTACTCTAGAAAATATAAATATCCCACTATCATTTGCATAGATTCATTTTAAATTGCGTGATTTTAAAAATTAAACTTTGTCTTTCTACATAGTCTTATTTAAGGAATGTATGTATATTTATATATATAATGTAAATGTAGAAAAAAATATATGTATATATATTCCTTAAATGAAATGTAAAAGGCCTGTATTTTAATTACATATTACACTAATGTGAGAATTTCAAAGGCACTTGGTGAGTGGTGGACCTGAGGATGTGTGGATGTGTTGGAGAAAAAAACGGATATTTCAGTGCAAAGCCAATTTGACCAAAGTGCTGTGAACAAGATTTTTAGATCATTTATATTCAAGGATGCTTCTTAATAAGATGCTTATTTAACTAAAAACATACACACAAAACCCAGTGTAACTGGTAACCTTACAACATCTTTTTCCCCCTCTTTCTCATCATTGCGTATTAGCATATTAAGGAAAATAAACAGTGTGGTATATTTTTATGTGACATCTCCACTTGTGCTTATTAATAAGTATTATAAGTCACTATTAAATATGATTGATGAAAGGTTTTTAAAAAAACAAAACTCGTCAATGGGCTTAGATAATTCAGATATTCATTTTTTTTAATGTGCTTTGAATTTTTCTACCAACGATAGTTGACATAACCCCCCTCCATCCAAAAAGACTAAAAGGAAACAAAATGCCTGATACAATGATGGTCTTCAGTAAATGTTAGAAATTTGTAGTAAAGAGAGTTTGGACAAGATACTTGCAATGTCTCTTTAAACTCTAATGATGCTGGGAACTTTTACTTGCAACCTAAACCTCTTCATCTGCTGGAAATAGATTGTCGTGATCATATTTTCAGTGATCTCTTTTCCAAGCATGGGGAAGAAGCAAGGAAAGAGTTCTGCAAGGAGATTGAAAACAGACTGGGGGCAGAGAGACATGAAAGTTTTTAGAAGCAGCATCATAAGTGTATATAAGATATTTCCTTAAATCTCTTCCTTTCCCCCCTTAGAACACTCACTCCCACTATTTTTCTTTAATACTTTTTAGTCTTAAACATCACCCAGGATTCTAACACCACTTACAAAAATTACTTATTTTCTTCTGCCTTAAGTAGAAAGTACATTGTCCAGCCCACTAGTCCCTTCTATTATGGGGCTTCTGGAGGGTCATAAGTAGAAGAGAGTATTGGTGACAAATGAAATGCTGTGTCTAAATGGCGTTAAGATTGGATGAAAGAACAGCAGTACGCTTTGTGTTTACTTACCTTGTTAAGTGTGTTTTCACTCACTCCTCAAATCAATTATAGTTTTCAGTCTGCTTTTATTTTCATGTGCTAACCAACAAAATTTCACACAAGTTTCTCAAATGTGAAGGAGAAAATTTGTGTTCAAAGACTCTGTAAAGTAATACATTTAATGTAGAATTTATTTGAGCATGTATTCCTTGAATGCCCACTATGTATCTGAAACTATAATGTATATCATGTGGAAATAAAATATAAGTAGAAATCAAACCCCAAAAGTTTATAAATCTGGGTGAAAGAAGAGATAACATTTCTAACCATATAAACATTAGAGACAATATAAAATAGAATATCATTGAAATTCCCTAGAAAGTCACTGTGATATATAGCCTTGCTACTCAGTGTTGTCTATGGATCAGAAGCCCCGGGCATACCTTGGTGCTGTTATAAATGCAGAATCTCAGACCCTGTTCCAAATCTACTGGGTCGGAATTTGCATTTTAGCAAAATTCTCAAGGTGTTTGTGTGTACATTAATGTTTTGAGAAACACTTAATTGGAATAGTGTTGTTTTGTGTGGGTATAAATGTGTTTTACAGAGTGAGGGGCTGGAGGAGGTGATAAGAGGAGGCAAGACAGGATATATGTACCACAGTTTGAAAAAGCTATTAATCAAACAATCAAGGCTTAGTATAGATGCCAGTTCATCATGTCCTAGCTCCTGAACTCCACCTTGTTATCCAACAGTCTGCATTCCTTAGGCCTTTCCCTTCACTTTCTATTTTAATCCAGGCCATGGTAAGCTCCTTACTACTACTGAGTGCACTCAACTTTTTTTCAGTCTCCTTTTTCAAAAATTGTGTTTTTGCAGTCTTAGAGATGTACAAAATGAAAAGATACAAAAAAGTCTTCTCTGGTTATTAGAGAAGAATTCTTTACTGAGTAACTCCTCAGTCAATTCAGGAATACCCAGGCTGCTATTCATCCAGTATACCCTAGGTAGTATTGCATCTGTTGTAAAATATCTTCACCAGCTCCCTAGGAAATGGCTACTACCATAGAAGCAAGACTACTTACTCTGAATTCCTGGCACTTTGAAAGCCAATTATGAGATAAGATATTTGTAAGTTTTTTTTACTCTTAATATCTATACATCTGTAACTAAGGTTAAATTTTGGTCCATTTTTCAAGTGTTACTTAACCACAGACAAATTAGTAAAGAGCGAAATCCAAGGAAATATCAATTTGTGGGCAATTTTTAATTGAGAGAAACATTTGAAAAACTCAGCTTTAAGTATAATACTATAAGTGTCATATTATATTCACTAAACTCAACAACTAAATTTTATAAAATACAATTTGCTCTGATTATACAGTCAGTAGTGGATGAAAAAGAAAATCAGGATCTAGTAAATAGGTGGGCAATGGAAAAGAGAAAGAAAGCCCAACAATGTAAGAGATTTTCTAAAAGAAGTGGAGAGACAAAGAAATATTTATAAAGAGAAGATCACACAGAAGAGAAAAAACTGAGACAAGCAGCAAGAGACAAGTTCCCTAGGCTATGAGGCTGATGTGTTAATCAAGTTAGGCGGCTGGTTGGATTCCACAGTTTATTTGTACTATAGTCATCAAAGTAAGTTATCACCTGCTATCCCTAACCTTTGAAATTCCAATGAGCTTTTCAGCAATTATCCACTAGCCACTGCTCTTCAGCTATTATTATTATGCTTAACCTTCACTAGGCATTTAGCAAGATGCCATGACAGCCTCCATGGGGGATTGATTTCATTCTCTTAGATGTAGCATTAAGGCCACAGCAGTATCATTTCATGAGTACTTGAAGTGGGCCAGATGAAATCAATTTCTTATGAGATTTTCTTTTTTATGCAAAATAGACATTCTGTTTTTAAATATATTCCTGATTTTTAGCATGAATTCTTTTCCTTTTATTCATCTCTAGAACCCCAAAATAAACAGACACACAAACACATACACACACACACATGCTCTACAAACAGAAGCCATTATTTTTTTACTCTTTCAGTTTTTATTTCAAATAGTTTCACACTTACAGAACAATTTTAAAAATTATACAAAGAAATTCATCCAGATTTTCAAATGTTGAAATTTTGCCACATTTACATTCTATCTCATTTGTTTTTTTCTCAGCCATTTGTGAAGGAGTTGTAGACCTGTAGATCCTGATTCCTCTCTCCTAAATACATCAGTATTCCTCTTCCTCCCCCACCCAAAATAGGAAATCCTTTTACATAACCATAGTAATGAATAACTTAAACATTTTTTTCATTATTACAAATATTTGGCATTCTCTAACAATGAATTTCTTATTTACAATAAAGAATATCTTTCTTATTTAGCATTGTTCTTTCCACAAGAGCTTTTCTTCAGTTGCTAACATCTCATTTCTTCATATTCATCCTCATACTTCTGTAAATTGTTTTGTAAGAGATGACTGCAAAGCATAAAACTTTGAGTGTGAACACTTTTTTTCTCCTCTAAATATTTATCTTATCTCCTTCCTATATATTATATAGGAATATATATTATTCCAATATAATAGTTGTATTATATTGTCTATTATATTATAATAGTTTTATTCATCCCCTCAAGCATTTATCCTTTGTGTTACGAACAATTCTTTTAATTATTTTAAATTGTCCAATTATATTATTATTGACTGTAGCCACTCTGTTGTACGATCAAATACTAGGTCTTATTCATTCTTTCTATTTTTTTGTACCCATGAACCATACCCACCTCCTGCCCTCAACCCCTCTACTACTCTGCCCAGCCTCTGATAACCATCCTTCTACTCTCTAGCTCCATGTTTTCAATTATATTGACTTTTAGATCCCAATAAGTAAGTGGAAACATGTGATGTTTGTCTTTCTGTAGTCATTTCTGTTTTCATGGAGAAAATATTAATCAAACTTTAAACAACTTAATAATGTAGACTGTGTTTTCTTTACCTTTTCCTTTTTTCTACTAAGTTGCATAAAGTACTGTGAGATCAGCTCTAAATCTGTTTTGGAAAACTTTATGAATAATATTTAGCCTAATGGATCATAGCCTAGAAATGCAATGACAGAAAAAAAAAATCACCATATAACTGTTACTCACAGTTAGAATTTCACATGTCAGAACTACAACATCTCCCAAAGGAAAACATTATTTTATTTGCACTCCAGATAGAAGGAGCAAGATATTTAATTCATGCTATGTGCTTGTATAAAAATGTGTTTTATTGTGATTCAATATTTCTATGATTGTGTTACCAAAACACTAGGAGTTTAGTTTAGGTCTTGCTGCTTGCCACACAGAAAGCTAATCACTGAGACAACTAGTATTGCCAGTGAAGAAGGCTTTAATCATGTGCTGCAGCCAAGGAGATGGGAGATCAGTCTCAAATCCATCTCTGCGACTTACTAAAATTAGGGGTTTCTATAGCAGGGAAGAAATCCAACAATGTATAGGAAAAGAAGGAATTAGGGAGGGGTAAGGAAGAAAGGTTAGTCAACAGGAAGCAGGTAGCCAATGATACAATCATGACAGGACTAGCATCTCATTTTCCAGTTGCAGTGATCTGGTAAGTTTCAGCTCCTTAATACTATCTGGGGGGTCTGATGGTAGGTTTCCTGAGAATGGAACTGATAGAAGACAAATGTAACTTTCTCAAGTTTTAAGGCTGGGAGGATCAATTTCTATATGTATTGAAAGAAACCATAAATATCAGTTCTGTGGGGCAATTGGACTGGTTTCAATTGTGAGCCTCACTTTCCACCTGCTTCCACAAAAGCAGGAATTCTAGGGTTAGAAGAGCTTAGATGGATGGTCCAAATCCCATCTAATACAGGAATCATCAGCATTAACAAACAATGACAGTTAACTCCTGGGGTAGTTACGTAAAAATACAGCCGAAACTAGTTGTGGACAATTTAGTTTCTAAATTGAGAAACAACCTAACCCCCCAGAATTCTATACTCATGTGTGTTAGATATGATTTTTGAGCAATATAAAGGTAGTTATATCATATCTTTCACACACAAATAGAATTAAGAACTCTCATAGTCTTAAGTTTTTTTCTCCTCCTCTAGGCTCTGTTTAATCAGTTCTTCTGTCTCTTACTAATATGAAATGGTTTCCAGATGGTAATATCATTCTTTATTTTGTATCAATAAAACATCTAGAAGCAATCTGTGTAATCCAGTTATGGATTGAGTTTGGAGGGACTATAACCTCTCACTAATCAGAAATTATTGCCATTGGCTCAACTTTGAGAGCAGTTGCTTCACATTTTTCATTCATTAATACAATGATCAATAAAATCATTATGTTTGTTCTGCTTTTTAAGAGCGACTGCTATCAACTGAATTATGTCCAATTCTGTACTGTGCAATTGATTTCTTGAATTTAATCAAGATTTTATATTCATTATTCTAAAATTACTTTTTTATTTTCTGAAGAAGCTGTTGGATTTCCCTCAATTAGAGAATGACTATGGATACTAACCATGAATTAGCACTAAGAAATGAGACAAGTTTAAAACAGTCCTATGACTGTTCTACCATCTTGTGAAATGTGAGCTTCCCATGGATTCCTGTCTAGTGTGTTGTCATAGCCTGTAATTCAAGGAAGAAGCATCTGATTAAATGAGGATGAGAGAAAAGAAAAAAAAATGCTTTAATACTGTGGCTACTCTCTGTCAGGCACATGATTAGGTGAATGAAGTATCAGTTTTTATTGACACTTGCCTCTGAGAGAGGAAGATATAGACAGCCTCTGTACGCTGCCATGCTAGATTTAAAGCCTAGAGACTTAGACTCACATCTTTAGCCACTATTTTTTAGCTCTGTGTTCACAAGCAAGTTCCCTGGATCTTCATTTTAAAGTGGAGAACAGATGAAATTAAACTTTACAAAGAGAATTTTCATTAATAAGTACTGTTTATATTAAGGTTATCATTAACTACAGGATACCACTGTCTACTAGACTAGATTTCTTTTTTCTAGGTAGAATCGAAAATATTCTAAGATAAGAGCATCAACCTTATTCTTCAGGTTAGGAAGTTACCCACTTTAAAAAGTTTTTCTCTTTTCATGAGATTCACTGCCCATGGATATTTCTAAACTTAATTTCTCTCATTGAACTTTTGTTGTTTATTTAACATACAAAGTAAATTTCCATGTAAACTGGAACCTAGAAAACTTTTGTTTTCCCTTTTATTACACCTTGAAGGGTTTTTTTAGTTGTTAGTGTTTCACTTAATTACTCTTTTACAACTTTTATTTTAGACTCAGGGGTACATATACATGTTTGTTACCTGGGTATATTGTGTGATGCTTAGGTTTAGAGTATGAATGATCCCATCACCCAGGTACTGAGTATAGTACCCAACAGTTTTTCAACCCTTGCTTTCCTCCCTCCCCCGCACTTCTAGCAGTCTCCAGTGTCTCTGGTTACCATCTTTATGTCCACGAGTACCTGATGTTTTGCTTCCACTTCTAATTGAGAACACACAGTATTTGGTTTTTTGTTTCTGTCTTATTTCATTTAGAATAATGGCCTTCAGCTGCATCAACGTTGCTGCAAAGGAAATGATTTTGTTCTTCTTAATGGCTGCATAGTATTCCATGGCATATATGTACCATGTTTTCTTTATCCAGTCCACCATTGATGGGCACCTGAAACTGATTCCATGTCATTGCTATTGGGTATAGTGCTGCATTTAACATACAAGTGCATGTGTCTTTTTGGTAGAATGATTTGAGTTTTTTAATATGTATACTCAGTAATGGGATTGCTGGGTCAAATGATACCTCTGTTTTAAGTTCTTTGAGAAATTTCCAATCTGCTTTCCACAGTAGCTGAACTAATTTACATTCCCACCAACAGTGTGCAAGTATTCCCTTTTCTCCACAGCCTCATCAGCATCTGTTGTTTTTTCTTTTTGACTTTTTAGTAATAGCCCTTTTGGCTGGTGTGAGGTAGTATCTTATTGTCATTTTGATTTGCATTTCTCTGATGATTATTGATGATGATAATTTTGTATATGTTTGTTGGCTACTTGTATGTCTTCTTTTGAGAGGTGTCTGTTCCTGTCTTTTGCCCATTTTTTAATGAAATTACTTAGCTTTTGCTTGTTCAGTTGTTTAAGTTTCTGGATATTAGACCTTTGTCAGATGCATAGTTTACAAATATTTTCTTTCATAGTGTAGGCTATCTGTTTACTCTCTTGATAGTTTTATTTTCCTGTGCAGGAACTCTAGCTTTCTTAGGTACCACTTGTCAATTTTTGGCTTTGTTGTGCTTTTTCTTCTGCTATTCTTACAGCTTGAGGTCTTACCTTTAACTCTTTACTCTATCTGGAGTTAATTTTTGTGTTTTGCAAAAAGTACAGGCCATTTTATTCTTGTGCATATAGCTTGCAAGCTAATCCAGCAATATTTATTAAATAGGGAGTCATTTCTTTATTGCTTGTTTTTGTCAACTTCGTCGAAGCATAGATGGTTGTAAGTGTGTGGTTTTACTTCTGAGTTCTCTATTCTGTTCCATTGGTCTAAGTGTCTTGTTTTTGTACCAGTACCATGCTGTTTTGGTTACTGTAGCCTTATAGTATAGTCTGAAGTTATATAGTGTGATGCCGCTGGCTTTGTTCTTTTGCTTGGGATTGCTTTGGCTATTCAGGTTCTTTTTTGGTTCCACATTAATTTTAGAATAGTTTTTTTCCAATGCTGTGTAAAATGACATTGGCAGTTTGATAGGAATAGTATTGGATCTGTAGATTGCTTTGGGCTGTATGGATATTTTGATGATATTGATTCTTCCAATCCATGAGCACAGAATGTTTTTCCTTTTGTTTCTGTCATCTGTGATTTCTTACAGCAGTGCTTTAAAATTCTCATTGTAGAGATCTTTAGCCTCCTTGGTTAGATGTATTCCTAGGTATTTTTTGTGTGTGTCTATTGTAAATGGGATTGCATTCTTTATTTGGCTCATAGCTTTAATGTTATTGGTTTATAGAAATGCTACTTATTTTTGACTTTTTCTTTTATTATTTGAATGCTTTTTCTTTCTCTTGTCTGATTCCTCTGGCTAGCATTTCCAGTACTATATTGAATAGGAATGGTGAGAATGGACATCCTTGTCTTGTTCCATCTCTCAAGGAAAATGTTTTCAATTTTTTGCCCATTCAGTATGATATTGGCTCTGGATTTGGCATAGACGTGGTTCTTATTTTGTGGTATGTTCCTTTGAAGCCTAGCTTCTTGAGGGTTTTTATATGAAGGGATTTTGGATTTTATCTAAAGCTTTTTGGGCATCTATTGAGATGATCATACGGTTTTTGTTTTTAATTCTGTTTACATGGTGAATCACATTTATTGATTTGCATATGTTGAACCAACCTCACATCCCAGGAATGAAGCCTACTTGATCATGGTGAATTAGCTTTTTGATGTGCTGTCGAATTTAATTTGATAGTATTTTGTTGAGGATTTTCATGTCTATGCTTATCGGGGATATTGGCTTGTAGTTTTCTTTTTCCACTGTGTCTTTGCAAGCTTTGGTATCATGGTGAGTCTGGCCTGATACAAAGAGTTACAGAGGAGACTCTACTCCTCAATTTTTTGAAATAGTTTCAGTAGAATTGGTACAGGCTCTTCCTTATATTTCTGGTAGGATTTGGCTGGGCTGTGAATCCATCTGGTCTGGGGCTTTCTTAGTTTGCAGGTTTTTTATTACTGATTCTATTTCAGAGCTCAATATTTGGTCTGTTCAGTGTTTCCTTCCTGATTCAATCCTGGGAGATGGTGTGTTTTCAGAAATTTATCCATTTCCTGTAGATTTTGTAGTTTATGTGTGTAGAGGTGTTCATAATATTCTCTATGAATCTTTTGTATTTCTGTGAGATTGGTTATAATGCCACGTTTGTCATTTCTGATTGGGCTTATTTGGATCTTCTCCTTTTTTTTTTTTTTTTTTTTTTGCTTTTTAATCTAGTTAGCAATCTATCAGTCTTGTTTATCCTTTCAAAGAACTTTTTGTTTCACTGATATTTGTGCAGATTTTGAGGTCTCAATTTCATTCTGTTACATTCTGATTTTAATTATTTCTTTTCTTCTGCTAGTTTTAGGGTTAGTTTTTTCTTGTTTTTCTAATTCCACTAGGTGATGCTAAGATTATTAAGTTGAGGTTTTTCTAACTTTTTGAGATAGGCTTTTAGCATTATAAACTTTCCTCTTAACACTGCTTTTTCTGTATCAAAGATCTTTTGGTATGTTGTGTCTCTATTTTTATTTCAAAGAAGTTTTTGATTTCTGCTTTAATTTCATTGTTTACCCAAAAGGAGTAAGTTGTTTAATTTCCATATAATGGTATGGTTTTGAGAGATCTTCCGAGTATTGATTTCTATTTTTACTTCACTGTGGTCCAAGAGTGTGGTTGGTATGATTTTGATTTCTTTGAATTTATTGAGGCTTTCTTTATGGACAAATATGTAGTCAATCTTGGAGTATTTTCAGTGTGCAGATGAGGAGAATATATATCCTGTGGTTTATGGTTGGAGTATTCTGTAGATTTCTGTTAGTCTAGTTGGTCACATGTCAAGTTGAAATCCAGAGTTTCATTGTTAGTTTTCTGCCTCAGTAGTCTTTCTAATGCTGTCAGTGGGGTGTTGAAGTTCCCCACTACTGTTGTGTTGCTGGTTAAGTTATTTTGCAGGTCTGTAAGTACTTTTTTATGAATATGGGTGCTCTATGGTTGGGTGTGTAGATATTTTGTATAGATAAGTCTTCTCATTGAATATAACCTTTTGTTAATATGTAATGCCCTTCTTTGTCCTTTTTTTACTGTTGTTGGTTTAATGTCTGCTTTAACTGATATAAGAATTGCAACCCCTACTCTTTTTTGTTTTCCTTTTACATAATAAACATTTCTCCAACCCTTTACATTGAGTCCATGGGTTGTCATTACTTGTGAAATGGGTCTCTTGAAGACAGAAGAAAGATGAGTCTTGTTATTTTATCCAATTGTCACTCTGTGCCTTTTAAGTGGGGCATTTAGACCATTTACGTTCAAGGTTAATATTGATATATGAGGTTTTGATCCTATTGTGAAGTTGTTAGCTGGTTGCTTTGTAGTTTCTATTGTGTTTTATTCTATTTTTGCTTTAAAGGGTTTGCAAACTATGTATTTAAGTGTGTTTTGGTGGTAGCAGGTATCATTCATTTGTTTCTATGTTTAGAACCCCCTTTAGGATCTCTTGTAAGGCTGTTCTAGTGGCAACAAATTCTCTTAGAGCTTGGTTATATTTTATTTCTCTTTCATTTATGAAATTAGTTTGGTGGGATATGAAATTCTTGTTTGGAATGTCTTTTCTTTAGGAATGCTTAAAGTAGTGTCCCAATCTCTCTTGGCTTATAAGGTTTCTGCTGAGAAGTCTGCTGTTACCCTAATGGGGTTCTGTTTGTATGTGATCTACCCTTTTTTTTTTTTTTTTAATTCTAGTTGCCCTTAAGATTTTTTTTTTTTTTTTTTTTTTTTTTCTGTAGCATTGACCTTGGACAGTCTGGTGACTATATGCCTTGGTGATATTCATTTTGTATAGTATCTCATAAGTGTTCTTTGCATTTCTTCTATCTGAATGTCTACCTCTCTAGCAAGATTAGAGAAGTTTCTTTTATTATTCCCTCAAATATGTTTTTCAAGTTGTTTGCTTTTTTCTTTCTCTCTCAGAAATGCCAATAATTAATAGGTTTGGTAACTTTACAAAATTCCGTATTTCTCAAACACTTTCCTCAGTTTAAAAATTTTTTTTTAAATTTTTTTGTCAGATTGACTTAGTTTAACAGACTTGTCTTTCAGCACTGAAATTATTTTTTGTTTTTTTTTCCAGTCTATTCATAAAGTTTTCAATTATATTTTGAAATTCCTTAAGTTTTTTATTCCAGAAATTAGTTTCTCAATTCCAGAAACTGAGATTTATTTCTTTTTAAGATGTTTATCTCTTCCTTCATTTCCTGGATTGCTTTAGAGGGTTTCTCTGTGTTGATTTGCAACTTTGTCTTGGATCTCATTGAGCTTCCTTGCAGCCATTCTTTGAATTCCTCTGTCATTTCTGAGTTTCTATTTTGGTTAGGGATCATTGCCAGAGAGCTAGTACAATTATTTGGTGGTGTCACTACATTTAGATTTTCGTGGTGACAGAGTTCTTATGCTGGTCCCTTCTCATCTGGAGATGCTGGCACTTCTAATTTTTGTAATTATTTCTATGCAAGTAGGATTTTCTTCTTTTTCTTTCTTTTTCTATAATATTTTTTAATTATTATTTTTTCTTTCTCTTTCTGTTTTCCCCCTCCCTAGGGGATGTGACTGTAGAGAATGCTGGACAGGGTCATTTGGCATTGTTTTTATAACTCTATGCATGTCTTTCAGCAGGCTTTATATTGGCTATTGGGCTGGGCAGTTCATCCTACAAGCCCATAAATGTCACTTATAGGTAAGAGCTGGCTGCAGCCAATGTGACTGGTTGTATACTTGATTCTTAGTTATTTGCAGAAGCTTCCTGTTGTCTCAGGCAATCAACTGATTTGAGTACTGTACAATGGTCTGAGCTCCCTGCTCAGCCCTAGGTGGTGTGGGCAGGGAGCCAAAACAGGAGGGGATGACCAGGGCATATCCACCTGCAGGTTCCCTGATGGCAGGCACAGTACTAGCACCAAGAAAGAAGCCAGTGGGTGGACTAAGACACTCAGAGGTGTGACAAATACTCAGGAGAAACTTCCTTAGCTCCAAGTTCTCTGCATGGGGATAGGGGGTGGTCTAAGCTCCTAATCCAAGAGAGTGAGTACTCCAGATGCCTTGTGGACCTGACTGAGTGTGGAACAGAGAAGGCCTGCCTGCACAAAAATCTCCACACAGGAGGGGTGGGGTGACTCAGTCTGCTTCACCAGGCTTGGAGCCTACCTGTCTTGAAGAATGCTTGGAGATCTGCCTGGGCATGGAGCAGAGAGGGGTCTCCTTCACTAAGATCTCTGTACAGGAAGGGTGGAGTGACTCAGGCTGCTGGACCAAGCAAGCAAGTGCTCTGAATGCCGAGAGATATTCCCGAGCATGTAGCAGAGAGGGTACCCCTGCACAAGGATCTCTGCACAGGAAGAGTGGGGAAGTTCAGGCTGCTGAATTAGGCAGACAAGTGTTCTGAATGCCAGAGGATCTGCCTGGATGTAGATCAGAGAGGGCCTTGATGCACCACATCTATGCTTAGGAAGGGTGTGGCAACCCAGGCTGGTGAACCAGGTGATCAGGCTGCTCCTAATGCTTGAAGATCTGCTTGGGCTTAGAACAGAGAGAGTCCCTCTGTACCAAGATCTGTGCCCAGTAAGGTGAGGTGATTCAGGCTGCTGAAACAAGTGAGCCAGTTCTCTGGATGCCCAGGCATGGAGCAGAGAGAGTCTTGCTGTACCACAATTAATGTGGTAGGAAGGATTAAGAAGGATGGGTGGCTCAGGCTGCTGGTGCAGGCAAGCAAGTGCTCCAGATGTCTGAATTTCTGCCTGGGAGTAGAGTAGAAAGGGCCTAGCTTCACCACAATCTCAGGGAGACAGAGTGGGGCACCCAGCAATGGCACATGCAGATCAGTTCCAGGTCACTAAGCTGGCCTGGGCTATGAGTCTCACCACCCAGGAGAAACTGTAGCTATAGCAGCTCTCTTCTTGCCCCAGGCTTACGATGGGGGAGAGCACAATTCCAGTGCCTACTGCATCTGGGGAAATGTCTGCAGCTTTTCCCAGTGTCTTTCCCTCACAGCATTTTCAAGCCTCTCCCTAAGTAAATTCCAGGCCTTGGGAGAGGCAAAGTCCTCTCCCTCGGCCTGGGTTGCTTGGATTCCCAGTGTAAAGGTGAGTCACAGAGGGAGCTTCTCTGCCTCTCTCACATACTGGGGCTTCACTCACTTTGAACAACCAGACACCATCATGGGGGCTGTTTGCCGGTGTTTTCCTCTCAAGCTTTGGGGTATCCTTTAAGATTCCAGTGGATTCCTGTTGTCTTTCTTGAATTAAAGCTCACAGAGTTGATCTTTATGTACTATCTTGTTGTTGCTAGGTGGTTGAGGTGTGCTGAAAACCTCTAATCTATCATCTTTGAAAAAAAAAAAACACCTTTAAGTTTTGTTCAATTAGTCCATCAACATTTCCCACCTCCTACAATCTTTGATAACACTTTAAAAAAATTCTAAACAAAGCTTTTCTAGGAAGTTTTAGTTTTTTTCAAAGCTGCTTTGCTTTTGTGTCTCAGTAACAGTATATTACAGAGCCCAGCAAGCACATGGATGATCCACTGCTGTAATCCACCAGCAGGGCTCCCTGGCTCCATGATGGATTATTGCATTACCTCATCAGCCCAAGGGCTGACAGGAAAGAAAGTACTTCAAACAGTCCTCCTTCATAAATTGTTTTAGTCTTAATGAAAGAAAAAATATGGTTTTGAATGGGTATGGATGAGTAGAGAAACTGACTATACCTTTCAGCTTTGTATTGAATTACATACATGTGAGAGCAGCTACCAAAATGCTCTTGGTTCACAAGATGGAATTTTCTGTTCATTTTAAACATATGACACTAGCTAATGTGCCTAACAGTGACCACAATGAATGTAATATTCCATGAGATACTAAAGAAATTTTTAGATCATCTGAATCAAAGAAGAGATTTAAGTAGTATTAGTATAGCTTTTATAATATGTGCATTTTAGTTCTTCAATAATGTGTGCTATTGCCCTATTAAGCCAAATGTTTGTTTAACCACATACTACATTTCATATCCTTGTCAGATAACAGAATTATCACTGAACTTGCATGTATCCATTTACATATTTGTACATGAAAAATGTGAAATGAAAATTTACATTCATGTCAAGGGAAACAAATCATAAACTCTATTATCATCTTACTCAATATTTGAAATTTAGTAAGGTTGTAAGTTTGTTGAAAGAATAGATAGGCAAATAAATTAATAGACCTCTAAGTTCACTTTTTTCTTTTTAAGAAATCAGTTTGAAATATACAGTAATGTTATGTTTTTGAGAGTAATAAATCAAATATTTTTGCAAACAAATTAAATACATATCTTTTACCACTCTATCTAAAATAACTTAAAATCAGGTGTCTAATTGGTTGTTATTAGAGAACTGTATGGAAAACATAGATTTGAAAGACTGAATTTTTATTTTAATTTGCCTACATTTCTTTTCTTTATTAAAAGAAATTAAATAGCATCACAAACAAAATTAATTATAGGACAAAGCCTGTTATTTCTATTATTGTGAATATGCCCCTTCTGCATCATTTTCCAAATGTAGGATTTGCTCGTTAAAAATAAGTAGTGGCACACTTTATGATATTGGCAAGGAAAAACATGATCTAGAATATGATCTTGTAAAATAGTTTCTACCCTTTTCTAATAACTCATTAAGTGTCTTAAAGAGAACTTTAATGATGAAAAATTAAATATTAAAGTCTTTAATTTCCTTCTGAGGCTGCTAATAAAATTGGGTAAAATGAATTCATAAGCATTTTTACAGAGTTGTCATAATACCAGCACTACAAATCATACGATAGTTTGGAATTTTGAATCTTTAGGTATTTTATTACACTCTATCTGTGAAACATTTAGTTATATCTATTTAACTCTTCTTTAACAGTCCCAGGACCTTCTCCTTGTCACCAATTTCCCACCTCTCATCCCAAGTTTGGGACCTTGAGAAGCTCATGGTTCCACATGTCAGGGTCACCAGCTTGGATGACAATAACTATCCCCTTAGTTCTCCCTCAGATTTTTATGTATCTGACAGATTATTTATTATTTTGGTTATTATAATAATAATTTCAAGATTTACTTACTAAGACCCAAATTCTAATATAATCCTTAGATAGAATTTAGACTCAAATTTTTGGATCTTTGCATGCCAAGAGTTTTGTTCAAGGTTTTCTCTATTTCTCCAGTTTGCTAAGTATCTCTTATGAAGTTCTCTTGGTGTTTTAAAATTTTTTAAATTTGTATGGGTTTTTAAATTTTCATATGATCATAGTCATATGTCATATGTCATAGATCATATATATATGTGGGTTACATTTGATATTTTGATATAGGCATGCAATGCATAATAATCACATTGGGGTGAATGGGGTATCCATCACTTCAAGCATTTATCCTTTCTGTTACCAACAATCCAATTACACTGTTAGTTATTTTTAAATATATAATTAAATTATTTTTGACTATGATCACCCTGTTGTAGTAGCAAATACTGGGTCTTATTCATTCTTTTTAACTATTTTTTTTACCCATTGACCATACCTACCCTCCACTTCATATTTTAAGGTCTTAGTTTTAAGTTTTTAACCCAATTTGATGTGAGTTTTGTATGTGGCAAGAGATAGAGGTCTAGTTTTATTCTTTTGCATATAGGTGTCCAATTTTCCCAGCACCATCTATTGAAGAGTCTGTCCTTTCCCCAGTGTATGTTCTTGGTACCACTGGCAAAAATGAGTTCATTGTAGATGTATGAATTTATTTCTGGGTTCTCTGTTATTGTCTACTGGGTCTATGTGTCTGTTTTATGCCAGTACAATGCCAATTTGGTTATAATAGCTCTGCAGTATAATATAAAGTCAGAGAACGTCATTCCTCCAGTTTTGTTCTTTTTACTTAGAATAGCTTTGACTATTCTGGGTCTTTTGAGACTCCATAAAAATTTTATAACTGTTTTTTCTATTTCTGTGAAGAATGTCATTGGTATTGTGATAGGGATTGCATTAAATCCATAGATGGCTGTGGGTAGAATGAACATTTTGATAATAATTTTTCTTCCAGTCCATGAACATAGAATATATTTCCATATTTTTGGGTCCTCTGCAATTTCGTGCAGCAACAATGTTTGAAAGTTTTTATTGTAGAGATCTATCACTTTTGGAGGTAATTCCTGTGTATTTAATTTTATTTGTAGATATTGTATATGGGATTTTTTCAATCTCTTTTTCAGATTGTTGGCTGTTGGCATATAGAAATGCCACTGAATTTTGTTGGTTGATTTTGTATCCTGCAACTTTACTGAATGTGTTTATCAGCTCTAGTTTTTTGGTGGAGTCTTAGGTTTTTTCAAGTATGAGATCATATCATCTGCAAAGAAGAATAGTTTGACTTATTCCTTTCCAATTTGGATGCGCTTTATTTTTTTCTCTTATCTGATTGCTGTAGCTAAAACTTCAGTATTATGTCAAATAATACTGGTGAAAGCAGGCATCCTTGTCATGTTCTAGATCTTCGAGGAAAGGCTTTCAGTTTTTCCTCTTTCAGTGTGATATTAGCTATGTGTCTGTTGCATATAAATCTGTCGAATTTGGATTATAGGAGGGTATGTTCCTTCTATACCCAATTTTTGAGGATTTTTTTATTATGAAGGGATACAAATTTTATGAAATGCTTTTTCAGCATCAATTGAAATAGTCATTTGGTTTTTGTCCTTGATTTTGTTGATATGATGTATCACATTGATTGATTTACATTTGTTGAACCATCCTTGCATCACTGGCATAAATCCCACTTGGTCATAGTGAAGATCTTTTGTATGTGTGTGTATGTTTGTGTGTGTGTGTGTGTTTCTCAGTTCTTTAACTTAATCAGCAAAATTAATTAGCACTCTTTCCAAAGAAAATCTACATTTTTATGTTATTTTATCTGCTTGCTTGCTTGCTTGCTTGCTTGCTTGCTTTCTTTCTTTCTTTCTTTCTTTCTTTCTTTCTTATTTCCAAAGCTTATTGGGGAACAGGTGGTGTTTGGTTACGTGAGTAAGTTATTTAGTGGTTATTTGTGAGATTTTGGTGCACCCATCACCCAAGCAGTATATACTGCACCCAATTAGTGGTCTTTTATCCCTCACCTCCTTCCCACTCTTTCACCCTGGGTCCCCAAAGTCCACTGTGTCTTTCTTATGCCTTTGTATCCTCGTAACGTAGTTCCCACATATGACTGAGAACATATGATGTTTGTTATTCCATTCATGAGTTACTTCACTTAGAATAAATTGTCCAATCTCATCCAGGTCACTGTGAATGCCATTAATTCATTCCTTTTTATGGCTGAGTAGTAATCCATTGTATATATATACCACAGTCTCTTTATACATTCATTCATTGATGGGCATTTGGGTTGGTTCCATGTTTTTGCAAGTGTAATTGTGCTGCTAAAAACATGTGTGTTCAAGTATCTTTTTATATAACGACTTCTTTTCCTCTGGGTAGATACCCAGTAGTGGGATTGCTGGATCAAATGGTAGTTCTACTTTTAGTTGTTTAAGGAATCTCCACACTGTTTTTCATAGTGGTTGTACTAGTTTACATTCCCACCAGCAGTGTAGAAGTGTTCCCTATTCACCACATCCATGCCAACATCTATTTTTTTATTATTATTATTTGATTATGGTCATTCTTGCAGGAGTAAGGTGATTATCGCATTGTGGTTTTCATTTGCATTTCCCTGATCATTAGTGATGTTGAGCATTTTTTCATATGCTTGTTGACCATTTGTATTTCTTCTTTTGAGAATTGTCTATTCATGTCCTTAGCCCACTTTTTGATGGGATAGTCTTTTTCTTGCTAATTTGTTTGAGTTCTTTGTAGATTCTGGATATTAGTCCCTGATGCATCATCAGGTTGTTTATTTAAAGTTTTCTCTTTTTTTAATATATAAGCACTTATAGCTGTAAACTCCTCCCTTAGTACTGCTTTTGCTGTATCCCACAGGTGATTTTAGAATGTTGTGTTTCTATTATCATTTGTTTCAAGAAATTTTTCAATTTCCTTCTTAATTTCTGAATTGACCCCCAATCATTCAGAAGCATGTTGTTTAATTTCCATGTGTTTATATGGTTTATAAAATTCTTCTTGTTATTAATTTCTAGTTTAACTTCATTGTGGTCAGAGAGATGCTTGATATTGTTTCAATTTTTTTGAATGTTTTAAAACTTGTTTTGTGACTTAACACATAGTCTATCTTCGGGAATGATCCGTGTGCTGAGGAGAAGAATGTATACTCTGCAGCTTTTGAATGAATATCTATTACGTTCATATATTTTGTAGTACAGATTAAATCTGATGTTTCTTTGCTGATTTTTTTGTCTGGAAGATCTGTCCAATGATGAATGTGGGGGAGTCTCCAGCTACTATTCTATGGGAGTCTCTTTCTCTCTTCAACTCTAATAATATTTGCTTTATATATCTGAGTGTTCCAGTGTTGAGTGTGTATATATTTACAATTATTATATTCCCTTGTTGAATTAGCACCTTTATCATTATATAGTGACATTTTTGTCTCTTCTTATAGTTTTTGTCTTGAAATCTATTTTTCCCTGAGGTAAATATAGCTACTCCTGCTCTTTCTGGGTTTCCATTGGCATGGAATATCTTTTTCCATCCCTTTATTTTCAGTCTATATGTGTCTCTATTGAAGTTTTCTTGACTTTTACATTATCCAGCACCTATTTTAGTGGCAAGAATATTGCACGGAAAACTGTCATTCAAATTCTACTCCTAGAACCCTCTAATATCTATTGATTCTTTCCATCTCACACACACTGAGTGCTACAGCATTTTTAAAGTACCTTAATGTGTAATTATTTTTAAAGATTTCTAAGGTACCACAATTTTTTTTCACCATTTTCAGAATGAGGAAAATTAGACTCAGAGGAGATTAAAAGATTTCCCCAAGGTAACATGATCCTGGTATATAGTTAAGAGCTACACCAATCCCGTAGGTCTTTATGCTAGAGATATCACAGTGCCTTCCTAATAACTCTTCCAGGCTCATTACTGGCATGATTTCCATTGAGAATGTCTTCAGGATATTTCTCTCTTCACATTTATAGTACAAATATTAGATTTGTCCTTCTCATTCACCACAATGAGCATATGTTTTTCATATTAAATCTGCCTACTTATACATAAACAACTCAAAACATACACAGTTGGGAGGACTTTTGTACTTAATATACATCCATGAGTTCTGTTTTCAGGTCAGGTTTCTGGCCCTGAAATCAGGCTTGTTGTATACTTTATTTTACTATGTAATTGACAAGTCATGTTGGGAAGTTGGACCCTATAATTATATGTATTTTTAGTGCAAAATATCATCAATCTTTTACCTTTAGGATACCTAATTTAGATCTAATAAAATATATTTAAATGAAATGTAGAAAGTAGTCAAACAAGTCTCCCCAATTCTGTTACCTATACCAATATTTAGGATTTTTACAATAAAAATCTTCAAAAAGTATTTAAATTTTTACTGTCATTGGTTAATTCTAGTTGTTTATAGATGTAAAAAAAAATCATCAGTGGTATTTTTAAAAGTTCCAGCCATGATGTATGTTGCAACAGAACTTTGCATTTACAGTAAATAGCTTTTCTGTAGGCCATCAGTGGTGAGACTCCCTTTCCCTGCTAAGCAGACTGCCTCCTTGGAAAAGAGAGAGCCATTTTAGTTTAGCACTTCAGTTTTGTTTTGTTTTGTTTTTCTAGAAGGATGTAAATTATTCTGTTTGTTCAAATGCAGGACAGTGAATGAACAGTGAATAGTAACTTTGTAGTACAGATTGCTGTCCAAAGGGAACAGGGGAAAGAAACATCATTTTAATTGAACTCAAAAATCAAGAGTGTTATGTTTAAATGCAATTACATGTATGCAACAATGTAAACACTTACACAGTTGATATCATTTGGCTTCATCTTTAGTCATAATTTATATTCATTACATATGGGTAATGGGTATGACTTGCCTCACCTGAAAGGAACAAGTAGGGGCTGCCTTAGTTTTGATGACTCTGAGTTAATCTACACATGCTTGTAACTGTGCAGTGCTAAGTTGTGTAGAACACATCAAATATAGAGTTATCTGGTTCAGCGCAGTGTAGGAGATGTTTATAATCTGACAAATTGAACATTTAATTTTAAATAAGGCTATCATAAAAAAACTAATTTAATGATTTAGAAGAGAAAATATACAAATATTATTTATGTGTTCCTGGCTATGCACAATACTCAAAATTTGGAAACTATTTCAGAGATTTGGGCTGTATAGACATTCTAATTCAACAATAAACATTTTCTTATTAAAATATTCATGGAAAAGTTTTGAAAAGATATATGGTAACCCATTATTTTTCTCTAACAGAGGGTATTATAGGTACTTTTTTTCTTCTTTCTACATTTCTATTTTTCTCAATTTCCTATGCTGAGTACATATTTCATGAGCCTTGAAAAGCTTCTTTAGAAAATCACTGGAGATCAAAATTTTAATATTTACTTAAGTGTTTAATGTTAATTAGTATTCTGATTAGAAGCGATGACCATATTGTTTGGCAATAAATTCTGCTTGATTCCTCTGTTCGGAAGCTCCATTATTAGTTTTCCATTAAGTATATATTACATATAATAAAAGTGAAGGAATAACTAATTATAAGTCAGTGTCTTCAGCAAGGAAGAACATTAGTTAAATTTATGGAATAGAGTTCTTTTCAGTTTAACAGTTAAGAGTAATTGTCATTTGGATGCCAACTAAAGAACTGTTCCTAGATTAGCAGGTCCTAGTATAAAGAAAAATACGAGATTCTTATATGCATATGACTATATGCATATAGTCAAAATACAATTATTTACTCATGGCCTTTCATTATGTTATATTCTCCTTAAGAAATATGAGTGGTCTTGACAACAGACATAAAAGCATAGTCATAATTAATAAATTTTTGATTTATTCTTTATGTTGGAATTAGTCTTTCACCATAATGTAACAACAACCTAGACAGCAATACTGCCCCGGATGTACCTGCCTCATCATGGGAAGGCAGAAGAATGAAGTGATAAGAGCATCGGTTCCAGGGTCAGGTGTGAGATGAATTCTTAGCTGTCCCACTCACTAGCTTTCTAAAATTGGGCAAGCTCTTTAATCTCTCTTTGCCTCCGTTTCTTGATCTGTAAAGTAGGAACAAAAAAAGGTAAAGTGGCTTAATAGTGCTTGGCACAGTAGGAAGTTCATGACAAAGGTTAACTATTTAGAAGAATAGGTGGGAAGGAATGCACACTATCTAGTGAACTAGGGCAAAAGCTTTTTCTCTTGATTTATTCAGTTAACTGACCCCAGAGGTATGCTTTCTGTTTTCATTTGAGTTATAGTCATAATTTTCTCTATTCCCAATACAGTGTGTGTAGTCAGCCTAGGTGTTATTCAATAGACCTGTTCCAACATCTACTGTGATTGATTTATTTAGAAATACCTCCAGGCCAAAATGAGAATGAAAATAAATGGAACAGATGAAAGTGCCCTGCTGCAAGCAAGAGCTACAAATTGAGGTTAAGAGTAATTGCTTTGGCATAATTGTTATTTGTAATCTTAGAACAAATGCAAATCTCCCATTAGGAGCAGTAAATCCGGTGCTTAAAGTAGAAGATGAGTATTTCACTGCCTAGCAATGGGAAGCCATAACTGAATGCTAAGTGCAACGACATAAAAATTTCCTCAGGCCTTTCATTCAGACTAATAATGCAAGGAATATGGTGGACACAGGAGTACCTTCAGAAAAATGAATAGCAAAGATGATTTATTTGCCCTGTGTATTTTTTTTCCAAGATACATTATAAAAACTTTGTCTTTAGATTTATAAATTCATACTGTGCTCTGCTTCATAAACACTTTATATTTATACTGAGCCTGACTTCCAGAAAGCCTGATGTGCTTTTTATGGTTATTAGTCTTTACACCTTCATTACTGAAGTAGATAATAAGGTGAACATATTAGCTTTACTTTAAAGAGATAAGAATAGAGGCATATAGGAGGTCAGTGACTTTCTCAAGGTTATGAAATAATTCTCTGGTAGCTCTGGGAAGAGTAAAAAGAATACATGATTCAAACTCATTTTAACTACCACATCATCTTTTTTCAGATTACTTTTTAAGTCAGTAGTTATTATTACCAGTGAAATTATGATAATCATATTGATGAGCCAAAGGTTGTCATTAGATTTCTCAAATATCCAACAATTCCTGGGCCAGGATTACTACATAAGAAATGTTGTATTTATTTTTAAATGAATTGTTTGCCTTATAATAGAATACTATTTTAAACTATTAAGTTAAAGCCTAGATAAGATTAAATTGAGTTCTTGGCCACACAGCAGATTATTATCTTGATTTAAAAAAAAAAAATGAAATTCCAAGGTCCATGTGTACCTGTAGAAATATTTAGAAATGTAAGTAGGTGAAGAAAGAGTAGATAGGTAAAGTTGAATATGTGTGTTTAAGAAAGTGAAGGGCACAATGGGATAGAAAATATATTGCAGTATTGCAATAGAATAATGAAAAACATCAGTATTCAGACAGTTTCTGATGCATACATAGCTGAGGTCAAATATCAAGCGGATTTTTTTTGTCTCCCAGACTGAGATCACACCACCTTAATATTGTTTGTTAGATATTGGCAAGGAAAAAGTTTAGTATGGTATAAATGTATTTTTTAACTTAAATCATTTCATAGATTTTTAAAGAATTCCATGTTAACTCTGGAGAGGAAAGAGTACAATATGTAGTCTGTTGCAAAACCAGAGTAGTATATATTTTAGATAAATGGGTATTTTTGAACTCTAGAAAAATTGAATATTTCTGGGGGTTATTACCCCAAGACTGAAATCCAAATGTCATCTCAGCTTTCTCACAAGGCCCTTAATAGTTGAAGAATAGAACTTTAATTTAAAATCCATCTCTAAGAAGCAGCATCCACAAGACTACCCCTCTGATAAACTTTTTGACCTGTGACCTCTTCCTATAGATCTCATATGGTGATAGGTTTTGATCTGTGATCTTAGTTAATAATTAATGGTGCCCCAGATTGCGAGGGACATTCTTTGCAAAACAGTGATAGAATTATAGCAATATAATCCCAAGCTGATTCAGTGAGACTATCTATTTTTCTTTAATAAAATAAAAGAGCTGTCAAGCACTATTTATGCCCCCAGCTTCTATTTCTGTAATAGCCCCTTCCTTCAATTTGCTAAGGAGGCAAAAGAGTCACGGAAGAGTTACAAATGAAAGAAAAAGTAAACACAATACAAAAGTGAGAGTGCCTTTTAGCCTACATTAGGGAGGTGGGAGTAAAATATCAAGGACACAGACATCACCTTCAATGGTTCCCTCACAAAAACAAATTGCCAGTAATTTGGAGGTTTGTAGCTTCATCACTTTCTGTCTCTTTCCTGTAGGCTACAATGTGTTGTCCAATTTTAGTATGAGACTGACCTAGACAAATAATTGTATTTAGATAACAAAGTGAATAAACAAGTGCAATTTTGTTTTTGAGCTGTTTATAGAGAAATGTCATGTAATTATTGCAAAAGCAAATGTGGAATTTAGAAATATTTTAATGGCATAAATGGCTTTAATGAGGGGCAAAGGTTGCTAGTCTCTTCTCTCTTAAAGCCAGTTCTGAGTTATTAATGACTTATATATATTAAGCAAGTTTGGGGAAACAATTCACTTTTGACTTCATTATTTTAAAGATAACAACTCTCACTTTTACCACTAATTATCTACTTAGTTCAATAATTAAGAATTCAGTTAATTCTTTGGAGATGATAGATGTTTTCTTGTGTGTCTACTCTGTGCCAAGCATGATCAACTGAAATGCTTATAAAAATGAATAAGATAAACATTTTTTTTTTAATTTTTTTATTTTATTTTCTTTTATTATTATTATTATTATTATTATTATACTTTAGGTTTTATGGTACATGTGCGCAAGATAAACATTTTAACTTCCCACAGATCACAATCAAGTAGAAGACTTAGACTTTAAAAAAGGAAAGATAAATGCATGAAAAATGAGGTACAAAAAATGTATAGAACTATAGACAGGAGAGAATGGATATGAACTTGCTTCTTTGGGGGAGAAAAAGAGAGGTATTTAAATCAGTTTTGAAAGATTATTAAGATTCTGACAAGTGACTGGAATGCAGAGAAATCAGATGTAAATTTGATTTACATCACTGCAGACAAAGAGCAGGGGTAACACTAAATTGCCATGTTCTCCATGTCAGAGACCTGTGTTGCAGAAAATACTGTGTACCTTGATCTGAAATAACCAGATCCGGGACACTTTAGTATTGTCCTGTATTCTTTTCAGAATATCAAAACTCCTCCTGGCACTGCATACTGCTGTCATATGGAACAATATAAATTCATCAAATAAATCATATATGTTCACACTCTCAGGCCTTCTGTACCTACCTGTGTCTTTTATGTCCATAAGTCTGCTTTCTCCCTTGCTTTTTTATCCACAGAACATACCTACATTTACCTGGCTATTTATTAGGCTTTAATGACTCATTGTGGGAATTCTGTCTTCTGAGAAGCATTGTCCGATGCTACCATCTCAAGTTTAAATTAAGTACCCCTCCTCAGGGGCACAGAGCCCATCGCTGTTACCTCTGTCACAGCACTTACTTCATGCTCTCTCAATCCACAGGTTTTTGAGATCTCCTCCTTTAGACTATAATCTTCTGATAGCAAAGACAATAATATCAAACACCTGGAAGAGAGCCTGCCCTGCAGAAGACCCTGATTCAGTTAATATTTGTTGACTGGGAAGCATTCAGATGTAAAAATGTAGAAAAAATGTCTATAGTCAGCCGGGCACTGTGGCTTAAACCTGTAATCCCAGCACTTTGGGAAGCCAAGGCAGGCAGATAGCTTGAGCCCAGGACTTCAAGACCAGCCTGGGCAACATGGTGAAACCCTGTCTCTCCCAAAAATAAAAAAATATACACACACACACATATATATGTATGTACACACAAAACTTAGCCAGCATGGCGGCATGTGCCTGTAGTCCCAGCTACTTGGGATGCTGAGGTGGGAAAATCACATGAGCCCAGGGATGTCAAGGCTGCAGTGAGCCATGATACCACTGCACTCCAGCCTGGGCAACAGATTGAGACTTTGTGTCAAAAAAAAAAAAAAAAAGAAAGAATGTCTCCAAATAAACTTGGACTATCATTTTCATTGTGCAGCAAAATGAGTAGGTGATTGTACACACCTAACCCATACATTCTGTACTTGTCTCTCACCTTCACTTTTCATATCCTTAATTAGCAGAGCCTACCAATCTTTTTTTTCTAAATATATTTTTTATTATTTCCACTTCCATTTTATCTCCACTATCATTGCCTTAATATAGGACTTCATTTTTCACTTGGACAATATTGCAATAACCTCTTAACCGGTCTCCCAGTTGCAATAAATGTCTATTAAATTTAAATGGTTGAAATGCTTAAAGTAACACTCTCTATTCTGAAAATAAATCAACTAGCAAGTACCTGCTGCCCACCTACAATATGTTCCAAACTTATTATGTGCTATGAGGGAGTCAGGAGAAGCAGAGCATACAAACTTCCACTTTACCCCCAGGACACTATAATGTGGGCATGGAGAACTGAAACTGTGCTTCTCAAAGTACATGATGCATACAAATCACCTAGGGATGTTACTAAAATACTGATTCAGTAGGTCTTGGATAAGGCCTGAGATTTTGCATTTCTAACAAATCCCCAGGAGATGTGGGTGCCACTGGTCTGTAGGCCATCCTTTGAGTGAAAAAATATTAAAATCCATTAAATACCATATGACATACCTCATAGTGAAGATTCTAAGTGCAGGCAGACTTCATGAAAGTAGTAAATGATACAACAGAAAACTCTCCATGATAAGAGAAGAATGGACACTGAGAAAATGCAAGCCCATCTCCTGTTCCTAGTCAGCTTATAAGATGACTCACTTCTCATCTTCTCTCTAAAGCCTTTCTGATACAATCTCACCTTCCTGGCACAATCTCACATTGCTCCTCTCTCTCTACCCCTTTCTATTCACGCTTTAAAGTATTAACACATTCAGAAAGATCTTTCTAAAATACAAATCCGACTTTACCACTCTGAGGCTTAAAGTTCTTTAATTCCTTTCTATCACCTGCCATGTAAATTCCACAATGGAAGGCCCTTCCCATTTGGCCCCCTTCCTGACTCTCTAGACTCAATTTCCACCACTTCTACCACATGTCACCTGCATTTGCCCAGCTTCGCCACACTCTTTCTTACCTCTGCTTGTCATAGGCCATTGCCTGTGCCTGGCACCTCCTGTCCCCATTGTCTGCTAGGAAACAGTGCATCCATTCTTACTGGAAACACAAAAGTTCCCTCCTCCACAGGGCCTGCCTTCTCCTGCCAGGCAGTTAGGTATTTCAATGCCTTTTTGAGTTCCATAGCATATAAAACATTATTGAGTTCTATTTATCTCTACTGATTTCAGTACTCCCAAGAGAGCCCCTATTTTGCAAGGACCTGAATCTCCTCTTTCTTTATACCTTCTACCCATAAGGCTGTATTCAAGATGTAAAAGATGTTTTAATAACCGTTGGTTAAAAGAATAAATAAATAAATAAATAAATAAATAAATAAATAAATAAATAAATCCGAACTAGCTATTTACTCAAACATCCCTTTTTACCAAGAAATAATTTATGATGGCACTAATAAACAAAACCAATGTGTTCTGTGATGAGATTTCAGTACACAACAGAAGTAAATGTTAGCGTGAAGGGAAAGGAGAAAAAGAAGACAGAGGAAGAAAATGCTAAGAAACACTGCAATGAGGAAAATAGATATTTCTACTTACATGTTAAGTCTTTTCTGAGCACACACATGTGCACACACACACAACATTCATAATTTAAACTGCCCTAAGAAGTCCAACCAAATTTTAGCTCATTCCCAGAAAGCAGTAGACAAGACAGGAAAGTGTGTTAATACTCCTTCTTTTCCAGTCATTATTCACCTAGGTACTGGAAGTTGTGTCTCAGATATTGGATTGAATGGAAATGAAAGAGGGACTCTTGGTGAGAGCAGTCAATGTTCCTCCTATTTACAGATGGCATGGCTGTGCTTACGGACAATGTATGTGAATTATTATTTTTCAGTTGAAAGCAAAACTCAACCATGAATTTCAGGGAGCAATTAAAAGATAATCCTGAATACAAATAAATCATGCCCCACAACTCATAAGAAAGGCACATAAATGGTCATTTGGTAAAAGAGAAGTATATCTTTAGAATTTTCTTTAGAACACTGCTCAATAAAGAAATACAAAAGTCAAAAACACTAGACAAAATAATATGCAGTAAAACAAATGAAATATTTAAAAGACTGTCATTTATACTGAAAAAAATAGACTATCAGCATTATTGTTACTCAGAAATCTCACATTCTTAATATAAAAGAAACTTGGCAATGAGTAAAATGAATAAAAATTATTCAGTGTGTCAAAAAACACTAAGCCAAATATTAATGTAAATAGAAATATTAATAAACAATTACTCATAAAGAATAATGTCACATTACGTAAAGCTTAACTTCAGTATTACATCAAATCATTCTTCTAAAGCTATTTTTATTAAATGTCATTAAATTCTCCCAAAATTTTAATACTTTTCTATATCATCTTTTGTGTCCATATTTTTAATCCCCAGATAAAAAGTGAGTGTCTACCAGGTTATAAGTTCAATATGTGTTGAAGCTAAATAAAAGTGAGTTATCATCAGCCACTACATCGATCAGTCGGCCATATTTTCCAGAGCATCTGCCTACATGCTCAGCACTGCTCTGAGAGAAATAGAAGAAACAGGGAGCCTGAAGTTGGTCTCCTTTCCTGGGCAATTAAGATGTAGTCAGGAGACAATACTAAATGCTAACAGTGGGATCAGTGAGAAACGGTGGAAGCCAGTTTATAAGCTATATCATGTAGTTCATGATAAAATTGCTGTATAGGATTCAGAGTAGAAAAGTTCTGCTCAGACATGGTCTTATGAGTAGGGGATGGAAAGATTAAAAAGATTTCCAAAGGAACAGACATGAAGTGAAGTCCAGAGTGGACAGATCTGAGAAGATGTTGCACTCTTCAGATTCAGGAAAAAATATGACCACAGATCCAAGGGCAGGAATAATAATGCACAGCCGGGCCCTTGTAACACAACTAATATAGGAATGGGACCCTATAGAGCTGCAACTGCACAACCTGCACAGTATGCAAAAGGCCCTGATATACAGCTCTCTCAACCTGTTGTGCTGTTTTTGGCTTCCTTGAACCCACTTGATTCCATCCTTTGAGACTCAAATGTTATTGTCTCTGTGAAGCCTTTCCCTTTCCCAACCTTCCATCACACTCTACATGTATTAACAATTTATCCATATGCCATAATTACATACCAATAATTGCATGTAATCTTTATCCCACCAGTTCACTCCTCCTCATCCCACACATTGTCTAAATCAGCACTGACCAACAGAACTTTCTGTGATTATAGAAATATAACATCTGCACTGTCCAAAACAAGATCCTCTAGACAAATACGGCCACTGAACACTTGAAATGTGGCCGATGTGACAGAGAATTCAATTTTATTTATTTTAGATTTAAATTAAAATTTAAATAACAGCATCTGGCTAGTGGCTACTGTACTGGACATACGGCTTTATACTATGAACTTCTTGAAGGCAAGAATGATGTATTATCATCCATATACTTTAGTATAGTCAATCATAGTATGTACTCAGTAAAGTTTTGTTGAATAAATGGCCAAATATGAATGAATCTTAGTATATAGTTGACAAAGTAATGAATATAAAGATCAGACATATGAAAAAGTAACAAATTTAAAGGTGTCTAAAGATAATTATTGAAAGATGAGAAGAGAAATAGTGTGATTTGAATGTAGTCTGCTTTTTAAAAAAGTTAGTAAAGGTACCCTAAAATAGAAATTAACCAAAAAAAAAAAAACCTGTTGAAATGCTGATACTCTATCTTCTTTGTATGTTTATGTTTTATACTACCTTTTTCCATTATTTTATACTGTCTTAATTATATCTAAGTCTTCAAACACTAGACTGTGACCTCCTTGAAGCAGGTACTTTAATTCCCACTGTGCACCCAGTTCCAAATGTAAGCTTAGACCACAATAGGTACCCAGTAAATTTTATGGGGAGAGTGAAATGAGTGATAAGACAGGAAATAAACTATTTTAATAAAACTAGCAGAGTTGATGTTCAGAAAGAAAAGACAGCTGTTAGAAAACATCCTAAGTGACTGTGAACAATAAAGCATTCTGCAACATCTGCTTCGTGTGTGCATTTATGCCTCGTGTTTGAGAAACCTGTTATTTCAAATAACGTTTTCCTAAAACAAACATGACTGTCTTATTCTCCCTGTCTCCTACCTGCCATTCTATAAAGTCCCATTGCTTTTAGCTTGAAATTTGGTTTCAGCCTCTTTGACTCTTTTACTATTTTCTTTTAGTATTTCCATTACCTTAAGAGAGCGAGTACAGTTGTCTTCACTTTCTCGTGATAGAAAGTTAACAGTATAGAAGTATGAAAATGTCACCAAAGACTAATCAGAACAAATTGCAAGAGTTTTTCCTAATGTCTCTGCTTCAGACCTACCATGTAGATTAGCATATCAGATTTATCATTCTGATACATCAGAGTCTGGTTTATATTTGCCAGCCAGTGTCACTTGTCAGAGCACTGTTTTTTACTCTGAGTCAGAACAGGTTTCTTTGATATCTCCCTCAAGAAATGCCAAGTTTGGCCACCATCTATATCTTTTTCCCTTTCCCTGGGTAGCTCAGAAATCAATAAAAGAGCAGGTTTATGATTGCTGATGCTTAAATTATACTTGTCATTCTAAAGATATTTATTGCATACTTACTATGCAAAACTGTGTTCTAAGTGCTTTAAAGGAAATTGAGATGACTCATGCATGAACCTGACCTCCAAGAATATGGTCATCACTGAAAGATAAGATACAGGTATAATAGATACAGAGTAGCAATTGCTAAGTACAATTATCCCTCCATATCTGAGTGGGATTAGTTCTGGAACTCCTTCCAGATACTACATTGCCATGATGCTCAAGTCCCTTATATAAAATGGCATATTATTTGCATATAACCTATACACATCCTGTATACTTTGTATTGTCTCTAGATTATTTATAATACCGAATACAATGTGAGTACTGTGTAAATAATTGTTATACTTTATTTTCTATTTGTATTATTTTTATTGTTGTATTATTATTTTTTATTTATTCATTTTTTGGAAATTTTCAATCAATGGTTGGTAGAATTCACAGATGAAGAACCCTCAGATATGGGGGTCCTACTGTAGAGCATAGTGGTTTAGAGCAGCCTTGGATTTGTATTTTGACTCCCATATTAGGAGTTACATGACATTAAACAAAATACATTAACCTCTCTGTGCTTTACTTTCCTCTTTTACAAAATAATACCAGGTTTTGTCTCTGGATTATTGACTTATAATCTGGATGAACCCAAACCCCCTGGTGGAGGATGAGAGAGACCAAGCATGTCAATACCTTAACATTGTTTTGTCCCTGGCACACACATAAAAATGCTTAGCCAATGCCTGATTATAAGCAAAATGCTTTCAGAGTTTAGAGAGAGAATGCTTTTGCTGTGTGGATGACGTGGATTCTGTCTGAAACTGAAAGATTGTTGGATTTAGACATAGAAAATGCAAAGTCAAAATCTGAAAAGAAGAGTATCAACTATCCACAATAATTCACAAGGCCAGGAGATCGGAAATTATGAATTTTCCTCACAATTATGTTTATCGAAACATTGTCTAAAATCTATGAAGTACCATGCTAGGTGTCTTAGGGAAGAATGGCACAAAATAAATGGTCTCTACTCTCACAGGAGTCATTGAACTAGTAGAGGTTCCTGGGGGAATCACGCCACCTTTAACCTACAGCATGTTTTTCTCATGGTAGAAGTAATATTGTGGGTTTGTTGGGAGGGTGGACTGCTAGATGTCAGGGACTGTGTTTTAGTTAACTTTGCCTCCACGTTAAGCACAACTCCTAGCACCTAGTAAGTACTCATTACATGTTTATTGAATGAATCAATCAACATATTTTGCATGAATATGTTCTAGTGCTTACCCAATAGTAAAATTAAGACTTTTATAATAATTCTTAAAAATAGCTACTTGAGTTCTACAGTGTTAATACCTAAATGATGTTTATCAAAGAGTGTAGCACTTCAAAGGCAAAATTAACAACTGCTGAATGATTTTAATCATGAAATAACATTCATGATAATATTACCACATTTGTGTAACACTTTATACCTTTCTAAAAACGTCTTTTGGATAATATTCCTGGTTTTTGGTTTTATAATTTGTATGTTTATGAAATGTGATATGTTTGAATTTGAGTAAAATCTGCTCACCTAGAATGTTTAGACAAATGAAAAAGTTTAAAATAATAACCAATAATAGTAAAAATCATAACAATGATGACAAAACCAGGAGCTTCCATTCATTGAGCAGTTGCTGTGTTCCGAGCCTAACTACCGGTGCTTTACAGGTGTCCTCTTATTTAGTCCTCACAATAATCCTACTTAACAGGAACTACTGCAAGTTCCCTGCTACAGTGAAGGAAACCCAGAGTTATAAATCTTAGAAAGAATGTCAAAGATCATAAAGCAAAGAAATAGCAAGACCAGGATTGAAACCCAAGTTTGTCTTCTCCCAAAGTCCAGGCTCTTCACACCCTACTACTAAACTGCTACCTACTCCTAAATAATGACAACAGAGACTATTTATAAACTCATCCTTTTTTTCCAGGTATTAGACCTTTAGTGAATCATTTATCCTCAAAATAACACTAGAAGAATATAGGTTTTGACATTCTATTTTCCAGATGAGAAAATGAAGCTTAAAAAATCTTGGCTGCTTGCCCATGTTTACAGAACTAGCCATGGCAAATACAGAATAGACCCAAATTTATTTAAGAGGCAACAGAGTCCTTAATCACTATCTTCTATCAATGGTAATTAAGTATTTTGGGTAGGAAAAAAATCATTGTATTTAGAGTAAGTTCTTACTATAGTTAAAATGAAATAATGTACTTACACTTAACATTAAAGTCACACCAAATATAATTTCCTCTTTTCACAATGATTAGAAAGGCACTTCAGAATCTTGAAGTGCCTCATTATCATGCACATAATTAGCATATAATAATATTTTTAAAGGGTGGGTGTTTGAACCTTTGGACCATTTAGCTTCTGGACATGTGGGAGTTTGTTTTTAATGTTTTCCTTTACTAAACAATTTCTAGCTAAATTATCTGGAAATCAGGTCTGAATGAAAGACGCAGAGCAAAGTATACTCTTAACCCAACCCCTATGCCCTCAGATGAGAGAAATAAACCCATCTTTCCTCAGTGGATAGAAGAATTATGGAAGAAGGTGAGCATAGCTCCAGTGTTTTCAACATCTTAAGTTACTCATCAACATCTATTTCATTTCATTAATAATGAATTCAACCACCACCCAATTTGAGTAATTGTCAGTAATCAGAGAATGTTTCCCCAACCTTCAAATCTATTTCATGGAAGTGAAAATTTCCCTAGCACCGTAACAGAGGAGAAAAACTTAAGTTATATAATGTGAAAATATTTGCCATTTTATTTGAGGTACTGGGATTTAAATTATATATATGTGTCCATCATTCTTCAGCATGTTTCCAAATCTGCAGTGTATTGTATTTTTTGCAACTAGTAGAACTCATTACACTAATAGTCTAGTATTATGTAAATACATTTTATCCAAATATCTAGTATCCATAAGTAGTTTGTTCTCTATATCCCTAATGTAATATATCAAACAATAACTCATTTGTCAAAGGGAGACAGTTCATTAAAATTCAACAACTGTTTGGCCAGGATAAAACAGCAACAGTATAAAAATTGATGTTGCAAAACTTAACAAATGAGGGAATAAGGGAAGTGAGAATCAGGAAATTGCAGGCCTGCCCTCTAGGGCCGTTTTTGGGCCACTTGTCTGAATTTTAATATTACAATTGTTTTACAAATGTCTCCAAGTTATTAGGCTGGGAGGGAAGCCAATTTACAGCTAGGTGACTTGAATATCAGGGGCATTCAATAAATGAGAACATGATATCACTTAGAACATAGAGTGGAAAAGGTACAACACTTGAGCACTGTGCTACAATTCAGTTTTTAAAAGTGAATTATTATATGACTTAGCACATTTCATCCCTTGTTGAGTTGTATTTAAGTAGCATAGTGAATAAGAGTTTTAGACTATTTTGTTTGTGGTTTCAAATGTAGTATTTGCTCCATATTTTTTTAAAGCAAAATACTAAGCATAGAAATAGGACCTACCAGAGGCTTAGATAATTTGAAAAGCAAAGAACATGAACCTGTTGATGAGCTGACACCCATTGTATCGCAAAACAGTTTTAGGAAAGGTGAAAAAAATAAAAACATGCAATTTTTGAAGGTACCCAGAGAAGTACATTTATCATTTGGGATGTATCTATGAAATCTGCTTAAAATTAAAAATAAAAGATTTTTAAATATTTAAAAAATTAAACTTATTAGACTTATTGTAAAAATATTATACTTATTGATACAACTATGTTCATTGAAATCACTTTATTCAAAAATTACTATATTAACATATGCATGTATATTAAAATATTAGACTTATTGATATAACTATGTTCATCGAAATTGCTTTATTCAAAAATTACTATATTAACATATGTATGTACATACATTTAAGAGGGAAAGTTCTTTATGTTTACATGCAAGTGCTGGTTTGTACTTATACATGATTTACTTATTAGCCGTGTATAACTTAACTGAATAACTTCTCATCACTTTAATATTACCTACATACTTCTAGAACTTTCTGTTTCTAAACAGGTTTTTCTCCAAATGGTGTTATCAGGGAACATCATGTTTGACTCTTCATATAGCCAACAAAAACCCTGATTTTCAAGAAATCTGTCTTTCCAAAGGCAAATACTAAGGGTTTGACTGGAGGCAGAGATCTCTTATAGCTGAGGTTTTATACTATTCTCTCCTCTTTCTAATGGCAGTAGTGTGTGCGTGTGTGTATGTACGTGTAACTTTCATTTTCCCACATGCACCCAATGTATTAAATTTATTCTTTCAGTTAGCAAAAGGCTTTCCATGTGATAACAATGGCAAGCATTATGAAAGGCATTCAAAGTTCCCAGGCTTGTTAGGCCCATTCAAGGATCAAGTATTCCTTCAAAATCCACTTTCAAGATTCGACAAGTTTATTGCAAGATTTTCATATGTAAATTAACAGACCTGTGTAGTGATCTCCCTAACATATTTTTGCTCTATCAAAGTTCTACTTGCTGTTAGAAAGTAGCAGTTAATGTCACAACTACTGTTCTGTTATGCATGTGAGAGAAAGTATAGTAATCAAAGTACAGTAGATAATTATTTTTTAGTACATAGTAGAGTGGTACAACTAAGCTTTCTTTTAAGCTGTTAGTCAAATTACACAGCTAATAAGCAAAAGACAAACGAGCAAAGCTATATTTGCTACCCTGTTTGTCTCTTAACGGAGATCAAAGAATGAAGCTGGTTTGCAACTCTGTGACCTGTCATTCTGTGAAAAGTGTGTCTCTCACCAAAAATGAAACTACAAATCACATGCTGTTTGATGGTGTTCCTGTGCTTGTGTGAACAGGCCACCTCATTCAGGCTATGAAGAAGCTGCTAACAGGTGTCGTCTGCTTTGCAAAATTACAGTTTCCACAAAGCACCATGAATTGGGATCATTAAGAATACCCAGATGCTGTATCCCAGGCTTCAGGGCTTAACCGTGTACTTCAGATTTTGAGGTTGTTTTGTTTGTTTGTTTGTTTGTTTTCGCTTTTGTTTTTGTTTTCAGGTTCAAAGATCTATCTCCAAATGAGATAATCTGAGTGTTTGAGCTTTGCACCTATCTATGAAATTTACTTCAAGTAGGTTCCTTATTCAATGCTGAAAATTAGGTCACCTAGAACTTCTAGTCTATTTGACTTCTTATCTATTAAAACTTCTTGTTTGACAGAAGTCTATGAAAACAAATGAACAAATATGAATGTGACTTATGCAAAGCCAATAAAATTATACTTTAACTAATCTATTAAGCTTAAACCCCTGAAATTCCATCGTATTCCGTTGTATGTTTCCAGATAGCCAGAGCAGATACATGTTTTGTTTTTGATAGTGTTAAAAGCTGAGAAAACATTGATTTGTTTGAAGAAAAAAAAACATAAAAGGCATGCTGTAATGAGATTTTTGAAACACATTAGAGAAATTTTAACTTAAAAAATTCAAAATATTAAACATAAAACTCATTTACTCTAAATTTATTATTTGAAAAATGATTGGATTTAATCAAGTAACCAGGATTTTTCCTCTGCTTGATGGCTAATAATTTTTTTGTGTGCAAATTACCTTTCAACTAGTTGCTTCAGTGTTCTAAGATATAATTAAAGAGATTAAATGCTTATAGAAATCAGAGATACTATGCAGATGTTATTACTCATAAATTTTGTTTTCAACAAGTTAACAGGGCAAATGCTTTTATTTATGTATGCATTCAGTATTCATTCAGTAAGTTTCCACTTTGTGCTTAGCATCAGACTGGCTCCCAGAGAAATGTATATGTAATAAAAACAATGTAGGTCCTGTCACGATTTACCGCTGCTTAGTTTGTGTGGGTGTTTCTGTCTTGTCTTTTCTGTTGACCTATAAGCTCTTGGGGTTAGTTATATAGCATCATGAGTTCCCCAAAGTGCTTCCCACAAACAGCTCAATTAATAAATAGTTTTATTTGCCTATGAAAAGCATCTGTTATAACTTACTTTCCGTCCCTCATTTTTTCCCCAATTTCCCTCCCCAGCAACTTCCACTCTGTCCACACAGAACTGTTCATTATTCCTTGGAGTGATTTGCATTTCCATATATCTGGGCCTTTGCTATTACTAAACTCCTGTGTGTTTTGTTTTGTTTTTTAATGTCGTTTATCCATACACTTAACTCCTCCTTCAAACCAAGCAGAAGTAGTTCTCTTCTGAATGTACCACTATTAAAGCACTTATTACATTGGTATATAACTAATTGTCAGCTCCTGTCACTAAACTACTAAAAGTGTGATATGATTTTATTTCCCTCTTTGTATCTGTAGTGCCATGTAAGACCATTTATAAGGTGACATGTAACAGCTGGTACAAAGGAACAAAATAAAATGGCATACAATAGTTTTGAAAAGTTTGCTACAGCTTTGTCTAACAATCAGTCATTGCTTACTATTGAGCAGGATAATAATGCCTTGCGATTGCTTCCAAATCCCTCTTTCTCTGACCTCTCTGCCCTTCAGCTTTTCAAGAGTACCTTTTCCATATACTCTCTACCTCAAAAGCTTTTCACTTAAAACCCTCCTGCCAAAGTTGGGAAAGGGATTATTTGTGTAGTGATGGTACTTTTTCTGGGAGTATTTGAATCCAAACAAGAAATAAATTACCTTAAACCAAAAAAGTAGGTTTTTAACTGTGAGATTTCAAGCAGTAGCAGAAACAAGGGAAACAGTTTTGTCAGAGGCCATACACACAAATGCAAAATCTTCTGACAATTCCATTGATCTCCGTCCTGTGCCTCTTAATGTTTTCATGAAAGATGGAGGAATTGCTATTACATGAGAAATAAGCTATTACTAAGATTATTCCATTTTACCATGGCAGAGTAGTGTAGATGGCCATATGGGAAAGCTGAATAAATAATTATTTTATAAAGATAAAACTAAAAATAGTATCCATCTCTCATTCCTAAAAGTAGCATCACTGTGCTATCTTGTGTAGGATTACATTTTTAAGGCTTGGTTTAGAATATTTTCATTACAAATTCTTCTCTGACACTGTCATAACATTTTCTATTTGTTTTATAAATTTTATTTTTAAAAATTAATTTAAAAGCCAACAGTCACTGCAGAGCTTAGAATAAATTTCATCATTTTTCTTTATCTACATTTACCAAGGGAACACCATAGCATACCATTGCTAAATGGTGTTTTCATTCACTAGATGACCATCCTCCTCTACTTCTGTTATTTTACTACTAAAGAAACTGCAATATTTTTTATTGTGATGTAATATTCACTTCCCACATATTTTCCAAAAGACCAAAATTTTAATCAAAATTTAAGAAACAATCTCCTGGCGAGGCGTGGTGGCTCACACCTGTAATCCGAGGACTTTAGGAGGCTGAGGCAGACAGATAACGAAGTCAAGAGCTACTAATTGCCAAGCATATTACCTATTCTTCATTCCCCTTGGAGAAGTAGCATCTGGAACAGATGCTTTAAGGAACGGTAAGCCAGACCCTCAACAATTTGATAACTAATGACCAGACAAATGAAGGGAATGACAGACCCATGTTTACAGGAGAACGAGAAAATCTTTCACATCTGGGCCATGTAACAATGGCAGATGGCAAAGGCTAGAGTGAGAGAAAAAAAAAACAAACCTACAAGAAATGGCAAGTTCTAGCAGCTGCAGAATCAAGCTCACCTACTGAACTCTTCTGAGTTCGTTCAAAAGAAATTTTCCCCTTGACAGCCTCGAGATTTGTAGTTAAAAAGATGCATACTGCACAAGCAATGATTGTCAAAAGTGTTCACTGAATCATCAGCCAGCAAAACACCATAGCAAAACACTAGAGAATTTGTATAAAACACCATGTAAAAGGTGAAGACTGCCTCAGTAGCTGATTCAATCAACTGGAAGAGAGGGTATCAGCGATGGAAGACGAAATGAATGAAATGAAGTGAGAAGAGAAGTTTAGAGAAAAAAGAATAAAAAGAAACGAACAAAGCCTCCAAGAAATATGGGACTATGTGAAAAGACCAAATCTATGTCTGATTGGTGTACCTGAAAGTGACAGGGAGAATGGAACCAAGTTGGAAAGCACTCTGCAGGATATTATCCAGGAGAACTTCCCCAATCTGGCAAGGCAGGCCAACATTCAGATTCAGGAAATACAGAGAACGCCACAAAGATACTCCTCGAGAAGAGCAACTCCAAGACACATAATTGTCAGATTCACCAAAGTTGAAGTGAAGGAAAAAATGTTAAGGGCAGCCAGAGAGAAAGGTCGGGTTACCCACAAAGGGAAGCCCAGCAGACTAACAGCTGATCTCTCGGCAGAAACTCTACAAGCCGGAAGAGAGTGGGGGCCAATATTCAACATTCTTAAAGGAAAGAATTTTCAACCCAGAATTTCATATTCAGCCAAACTAAGCTTCATAAGTGAAGGAGAAATAAAATACTTTACAGACAAGCAAATGCTGAGAGATTTTGTCACCACCAGGCCTACCCCAAAAGAGCTCCTGAAGGAAGCACTAAACATGGAAAGGAGCAACCGGTACCAGCCACTGCAAAAACATGCCAAATTGTAAAGACCATCAAGGCTAGGAAGAAACTGCACCAACTAACGAGCAGAATAGCCAGCTAACATCATAATGACAGGATCAAATTCACACATAACAATATTAACCTTCAGTGTAAGTGGGCTAAATGCTCCAATTAAAAGACATAGACTGGCAAATTGGATAAAGACTTCAGACCCATCAGTGTGCTGTATTCAGTAAACCCATCTCACGTGCAGAGACACACATAGGCTCAAAATAAAGGGATGGAGGAAGATCTACCAAGCAAATGGAAAACAAAAAAAGGCAGGGGTTGCAATCCTGGTCTCTGATAAAACAGACTTTAAACCAACAAAGATCAAAAGAGACAAAGAAGGTCATTACATAATGGTAAAGGGATCAATTCAACAAGAAGAACTATCCTAAATATATATGCACCCAATACAGGAGCACCCAGATTCATAAAGCAAGTCCTTAGAGACCTAGAAAGAGACTTAGACTCCCACACAATAATAATGGGAGACTTTAACACCCCACTGTCAACATTAGACAGATCAACGAGACAGAAAGTTAACAAGGATATCCAGGAATTGAACTCAGCTCTGCACCAAGCGGACCTAATAGACATCCACAGAACTCTCCACCCCAAATCAACAGAATATACATTCTTCTCAGCACCACACCGCACTTGTTCCAAAATTGACCACATAGTTGGAAGTAAAGCACTCCTCAGCAAATGTAAAAGAACAGAAATTGTAACAAACTGTCTCTCAGACCACAGTGCAATCAAACTAGAACTCAGGATTAAGAAACTCACTCAAAACCACTCAACTACATGGAAACTGAACAACCTGCTTCTGAATGACTACTGGGTACATAACGAAATGAAGGCAGAAATAAAGATGTTCTTTGAAATCAACGAGAACAAAGACACAACATACCAGAATCTCTGGGACACATTTAAAGCAGTGTGTAGAGGGAAATTTATAGCACTAAATGCCCACAAGAGAAAGCAGGAAAGATCTAAAATTGACACCCTAACATTACAATTAAAAGAACTAGAGAAGCAAGAGCAAACACATTCAAAAGCTAGCAGAAGGCAAGGAATAACTAAGATCAGAGCAGAACTGAAGGAAATAGAGACACAAGAAACCCTTCAAAAAATAAATGAATCCAGGAGCTGGTTTTTTGAAAAGATCAACAAAATTGATAGACCGCTAGCAAGACTAATAAAGAAGAAAAGAGAGAACAATCAAATAGACGCAATAAAAAATGATAAAGGAGATATCACCACCGATCCCACAGAAATACAAACTACCATCACAGAATACTATCAACACCTCTATGCAAATAAACTAGAAAATCTAGAAGAAATTGATAAATTCCTCGACACATACACCCTCCCAAGACTAAACCAGGAAGAAGTTGAATCTCTGAATAGACCAATAACAGGCTCTGAAATTGAGGCAATAATTAATAGCTTACCAACCAAAAAAAGTCCAGGACCAGATGGATTCACAGCCCAATTCTACTAGAGGTACAAGGAGGAGCTGGTACCATTCCTTCTGAAACTATTCCAATCAATAGAAAAAGAGGGAATCCTCCCTAACTCATTTTATGAGGCCAGCATCATCCTGATACCAAAGCCAGGCAGAGACACAACAAAAAAAAGAGAATTTTAGACCAATATCCCTGATGAACATCAATACAAAAATCCTCAATAAAATACTGGCAAACCGAATCCAGCGGCACATCAAAAAGTTTATCCACTATGATAAAGTGGGCTTCATCCCTGGGATGCAAGGCTGGTTCAACATACGAAAATCAATCAGTGTAATCCAGCATGTAAACAGAACCAACGACAAAAACTATATGATTATCTCAATAGATGCACAAAAGGCCTTTGACAAAATTCAACAACCCTTCATGCTAAAATCTCTCAATAAATTAGGTATTGATGGGACGTATCTCAAAATGATAAGAGCTATCTGTGACAAACCCACAGCCAATATCATACTGAATGGGCAAAAACTGGAAGCATTCCCTTTGAAAACTGGCACAAGACAGGGATGCCCTCTCTCACCACTCCTATTCAACATAGTGTTGGAAGTTCTGGCCTGGACAATCAGGCAGGAGAAGGAAATAAAGGGTATTCAATTAGGAAAAGAGGAAGTCAAATTGTCCCTGTTTGCAGACGACATGATTGTATATCTAGAAAACCCCATAGTCTCAGCCCAAAATCTCCTTAAGCTGATAGGCAACTTCAGCAAAGTCTCAGGATACAAAATCAATGTGCAAAAATCACAAGCATTCTTATACACCAACAACAGACAGAGAGCCAAATCATGAGTGAACTCCCATTCACAATGGCTTCAAAGAGAATAAAATACATAGGAATCCAACTTACAAGGGACGTGAAGGACCTCTTCAAGGAGAACTACAAACCACTGCTCAATGAAATAAAAGAGGATACAAACAAATGGAAGAACATTCCATGCTCGTGGGTAGGAAGAATCAATATTGTGAAAATGGCCACACTGCCCAAGGTAATTTATAGATTCAATGCCATCCCCATCAAGCTACCAATGACTTTCTTCACAGAATTGGAAAAAACTACTTTAAAGTTCATATGGAATCAAAAAAGAGCCCGCATTGCCGAGTCAATCCTAAGCCAAAAGAACAAAGCAGGAGGTATCACGCTACCTGACTTCAAACTATACTTCAAGTCTACAATAACCAAAACAGCATGGTACTGGTACCAAAACAGAGGTATAGAACAATGGAACAGAACAGAGCCCTCAGAAATAATGCCGCTTATCTACAACCATCTGATCTTTGACAAACCTGACAAAAACAAGAAATGGGGAAAGGATTCCCTATTTAATAAATGGTGCTGGGAAAACTGGCTAGCCATATGTAGAAAGCTGAAACTGGATCCCTTCCTTACACCTTATACAAAAATTAATTCAAGATGGATTAAAGACTTAAACGTTAGACCTAAAACCATAAAAACCCTAGAAGAAAACCTAGGCAATACCATTCAGGACATAGGCATGGGCAAGGACTTCATGTCTAAAACACCAAAAGCAATGGCAACAAAAGCCAAAATTGACAAATGGGATCTAATTAAACTAAAGAGCTTCTGCACAGCAAAAGAAACTACCATCAGAGTGAACAGGCAACCTACGAAATGGGAGAAAATTTTTGCAATCTACTCATCTGACAAAGGGCAAATATCCAGCATCTACAATGAACTCAAACAAATTTACAAGAAATAAACAAACAACAGCATCAAAAGGTGGGCAAAGGATATGAACGGACACTTCTCAAAAGAAGACATTTATGCAGCCCAAAAACACATGAAAAAATGCTCGTCATCACTGACCATCAGAGCAATGCAAATCAAAACCACAATGAGATACCATCTCACACCAGTTAGAATGGCGATCATTAAAAAGTCAGGAAACAACGGGTGCTGGAGAGGATGTGGAGAAATAGGAACATTTTTACACTGTTGGTGGGACTGTAAACTAGTTCAACCATTGTGGAAGTCAGTGTGGCGATTCCTCAGGGATCTAGAACTAGAAATACCATTTGACCCAGCAATCCCATTACTGGGTATATACCCAAAGGATTATAAATCATGCTGCTATAAAGACACATGCACTCGTATGTTTATTGCAGCACTATTCACAATAGCAAAGACTTGGAACCAACCCAAATGTCCAACAATGATAGACTGGATTAAGAAAATGTGGCACGTATATACCATGGAATACTATGCAGCCATAAAAAATGATGAGTTCATGTCCTTTGTAGGGACATGGATGAAGCTGGAAACCATCATTCTTAGCAAACTATCACAAGGACAAAAATACAAACACCGCATGTTCTCACTCATAGGTGGCAATTGAACAGTGAGAACACACATGGACATAGGAAGGGGAACCATCACACACTGGGCCTGTTGTGGGGTTGGGGGAGGGAGGAGGGATAGCATTAGGAGATATACCTAATGTTAAATGACAAGACGAGTTAATGGGTGCAGCACACCAACATGGCACAGGTATGCATATGTAACTAACCTGCATGTTGTGCACATGTACCCTAAAACTTAAAGTATAAAAAAAAAAACAAAAAAAGAAAGTTTCAGTGACCCCCCTCAAGATTTTGTTTCTTTTCTTTTTTTTTTTTTTGAGATGGAGTTTCATTCTTGTTGCCCAGGCTGGAGTGCAATGGCACGATCTCGGCTCACTACAACCTCTGCCTCCCGGGTTCAAGTGATTCTCCTGCCTCAGCCTCCTTAGTAGCTGGGATTACAGGCATGCACCACTACGTTCAGCTAATTTTGTATTTTTAGTAGAGACAGGGTTTCTCCATGTTGGTCAGGCTGGTCTCGAACTCCCGACCTCAGGTGATCCCCCTGCCTCGGCCTCCCAAAGTGCTGGGATTACAGGTGGCTCCCAGCCAAAGAGCATGCTTTTTATTCATAGTCATAGCTAGACCCAAACACAGAAGTCTTGACCTTTAAGCTAGTTCCCTTCCCATCATATATAATACTTTTTGAAGAGTTATGTTCTAAATAGAATATATAAGCACATTTAGGATTTCTCTTTTTTAGAAAATTGAATCTTTAAAAAATATGTTTGATGATATTTCAGAGGCATTATTCTTAGCATCAATTATCACTGTGTTAATAAAATTTACATTTAAAAAGTCCAGTAAGTAGACTCATGAATAATGAAGAGTTTATTAACTACACTCAAATAGACGATCTGAAAAAACAGACTAATAAACCAGAAAAATAATTAGATTAGGAAGCTAATCTGTGTATGAGATTGCTCCTCAAACCAAATCCACTCTGAATTTGGACTCGGCCTTAGTGAGGGATTAGAGAAATCTCTCTAGGGGCCAAATTCATAATCCATGGCAGCCAATGCAGCCGAAGTGTCTGACTTGCAATATCATCTTGATGCTACATGTTTCACCTAGGTTGGAAGAGATGCCGCTAAAGAGCAGGTGGCACAGGAAACCTGATTCAACTTTTGGAAACCATTAGAGAAGCATGCTGAAGGTTGGAGAAAAAAAAAAAATGCCTTTTTCAGGGGAAATTAAGTATAATCAGAGGTCAAGGTAGAAATTTACTAACATAGATTGGGCAACCATTTACATGGATTAGGGCATGGACTCACTCCAGTTTCACCAAATGCCACACCTGGAGAGTAAACATAACTCTTAGGCATCAGTCACCTGGAGTCCCCGGGCTCCTTAATGCTCTGTCAAGATTGATGAGGATGAACCAGGAGGGGAACAGATTTAAGCCTATAAATTGAACCTTAGGTAAGCCTATAGTCTTAGATAGACTATATTTTAGAAGGCAGAATCTGGCACACTTTAAACTTTGATTTTTAGAAATGTTTTTATTAGTTTAGTCCATTCACTTAACAAGCATAATTTTATTCACAAATGCCTATCATGTGCCTGGCAATAGGGTCTGAATTCTTCATAATCCAGAACTTTGTCATACTCAGTTTTTAGCCTCAGAAACTGACATAAATTTATAGTTATTGATAAATCAGAAGATAATTCTGTGCATCTATTTTTTTCTCTTTTTTTCACTGCATTGATAATCTGAAGATTAAATTTCCCAAGCTCTCCCAATAGTCATGCAAAATTATACTTACTTAGATTTTCTATTACATTCGTTTGTAAACTTAAGTTAAAATCTATTTTCAAAAGTTCTCATTTTGAGTTTTATTCGTCTTGTATACACTCTGCATGTAATGTCATCAATTAAAATTAGAATATGTTTAGAAAATCTTTATAACCATCTACCATGGCTAATGATCTTAACTTTAATGCACAAAATGTTATTTCATTGGAAATTTGGTGCGTTCTTAGAGTGAACCTTGTTTCTGTAACATTTTCAGTGATCTTAGATCAAAAAGCACCAACAAATATTTCTAGATTTGTTTTCTGTAACAAGTACTCATATGGCACTTAACTATTTGAAAAATAAATCAGTTAAATTTTAAATAATTGCCAACAATCAATGCTGTCATGATCTACAATGTATAGAAAAAAATAGCTAACACAAGTAGAACTTTGCATAAGCCAAGATTGTATTTGAAGTGCTTTACATATATTGACTTTATTCATCTTTACATCAACTCTGTAAGAACCATTATTATCCCCAGTAGTAACATTCCCAAGGCCTTCCAGCTTGCAGTGGTAGAAGTAGGGCTTAACCCCAGATGGTCAAACTCCAGAGTCTGTGCTTTCAATAAATATTTAATTTTGTCAATTTATAACAAATTCATTTGGAGCATCTCCTGTTGCTGGGATGCATGGATGGCAAAAATATCTCTATCTTTTAGCTATCACCTTTGCGGAAATGTTGGGTGGTCCATGCCCACAGGAGGTGAGAAAGTTTTATATGCTTATTTTTAACAAATAGAACGTAGGATTTAAAAAGAGAAGGGTAAATTTCAACAATGTGGTGTATATGTTGTCTTCTAAGGAGCAATAGAAGACCACTCTGACTACCTTAAGCAAAAGGAACTGTTTTGGAACAATTGTGGAAAGCCACAGAATTACAGGAAGGCTACAGAACCAAGCTTAAAACCTAACAGGAACCAAGCCATCTTGGTGGAAGAGGAAAAATAACTATAGGTATAGCTTATATCAGATGCAGAGTGATTAAGTGAGCTGTACTAGGATAAATGAATTCAAAATATTTTCAGTCTATTTGCTGCTCTACTCAAGACTTAAACTCTATAAAAGGAGAATCCAATTAGCCTGGCTTGGGTAACAATAACTCTTCCTTGACTAAGAGAGGGAGGGGATTGGAACACAGCCCTGACAGTCTATGTTCAAGGAGGACAATACTTTTCCAAATGCAACTGAGGCTGCTCTTAGAAAATAAAAATAGGTATGGGTAGTCAATAACCCACAGACATCCATGGTTGTGACTTTCAAAATAATTCCCATCATCTCGTGTGTGTGTGTGTGTGTGTGTGTGTGTGTGTGTGTAGGTAAGTTAATCTGTCCTAAAAACTGCTTTAAAATCATATTTTGTTAAGGTTTATTTCTGATTATAAAAGTAACACATATTTGCTGTAGAACACTTGGAAACTAAATATAAAAAGTCACTTACAATCCCAAGAATGATCTAGTATTGACGTTTTAATGTTATTCTTTTTTTTCTTTCTACAGGTAGTTATACATACACATATATCTATGCATTCTATACTAAAATTTGAGATGGTTCCTGTAATTTTGTATTATACATTTGTCACTTAGTTGATTGTTATTATGTTTATATTATTAATCTCTAAGAACATGATTCCATGAAATCGATAATCATCTATAATGTAATCATTCTACGTTGTTGTACCTTTAGGTTGGTAAGTAATAATAGTGGTAACAGAGACAAAAATAAAACAGCTAATATTTATCAGGTATGTATTGTGGGTCAGATACTCTGTGGCATGCTTTACATGAAATTTTATTTTACTAAAGCAGAAACTAAAGCTCAGGGAGATAAATTTCCCCAAGGTCAAAGAGCTAGTGACTATAGAGTTGGGATTTGAGCCCAGATACTCTGGATAGCCTGTGTTCTTGTAGCTATATCTTTGTGTTATTACTAAATATATTGTGGAGTACATCCTTACATATAAATATTTGCACAGCTTATTTACTGTAGATAAATTCCAAGATGGGAGATCGCTGAATCAAAGTCTAAACACTTACAAAGCCCTTGATACATTTTGCCTGTACAAATATACAAATTTCTATTTCTTCTGGCAGAATATGAGGATGCTTATTTCATAATAGCCTCATCATTGGATAAAATTATTTAAATTTTCAAATTTGAAAAAGATGTAATGGGATCTTATTTTTGTTCATTTTCTTTTTTTAATTGATAATGAGACTCACTATGTTTCAATTTATTATTTTTACCTTTATGGTAATTAAGTGACATTCACTGAACCATATTTATCTGAGTGCCCACACTTCTCCCCCCTGGGGTATTATTTAATGACAAACGTAATGTGCATGAATCTCTTTTGATCTGGCCTCATGACTAGATTGCATATTCTTTTTTTTTTTTTGAGACGGAGTCTCGCTCTGTTTCCCAGGCTGGAGTACAACGGCACTGTCTCAGCTCACTGCAACCTCCACCTCCCAGGTTCAAGCAATTCTCCTGCCTCAGCCTCCCGAGTAGCTGGAATTACAGCCATGTGCCACCATGCCAGGCTAATTTTGTGTTTTCAGTAGAGACAAGGTTTCCCTATGTTGACCAGGCTGGTCTCGAACTCCCGACTTCAGGTGATCCGCCCACCTCGGCCTCCCAAAGTGCTGGGATTACAGGCGTCAGCCACCGCACCCGTCCTGCATATTCTTATATTCATTTTATGGAGCAGCTTTCTGGGAGTCAATCTAACCTTGCTACACTGAGAGTATGCAATGCTTTGACAAAGGATGTAAACCTCAGGTTCCTTATTTGTAAAATGATAATGATAAGAATAGCACATACCCCGTAAGTTTGTTATGATGATTTAATAAAACATAAAGGACTTGAGACAATGTTTGATTCATTTTAAGTGTTTGATCAATGTTAGCTACTATCAGTAGTAGTAATGGTAATAGTAGTAAGAGTGAGTGGATATGTGGCCAAGGTGATCTGTTCTAAAAAGCACTATTTTCTAATTCTTGGGGATGTGGACTGCCTTACAGAGGGGAGTAAGTCTGAACAGTGTGGAAGAGTTGACCTAGAGCTCACAATCTATGAGGGTCCTTTTCAAGAGGATCCCCTCAATGGGCAGATATCTGCATCAGTAAATGAATACGATGATTAGATAAGGTTTGCCTGCGGTAAGGACAGAGGTGCAGGAACAGTCAAATACGTGCTCCAAAAGGCTCACGGAAAGAAACTTTCTCCTCATTATCATTTTGGTGCCATAAATTCCATTTTACTTCTGCAGAAATTCAGGTTAGAATGGCATTTATTAGATGCCAATCATGTGGCAAGCACAGTTCTGCAAGATTTTCAAACATCTCATCTCAACCCTATATAAAAAGACAACCAATGGATGTGAAAGAAGTATTGTTATTTACAGAGCAGCATTATTTGCAGAGGAGGAAATAAATACCATAGGAGCTTAGTAATTTACCCAAAGCCCACAGTTATAGTCAAGTTAGTCTGTCATTTTTTTCCTGCCAATGGCCTTTTCTGGACATCTAGGCCTGGAGAGCTCTCCCTGGAGACTAGATTTAACAGGAAAGTTTCATAGCTCCTGGTGTGATCAGCAGTGGGGTGCTGGGGTCTAATAATAATGGACCAGGAACCCTGAGTTTGACTTCAGCTCCTTTGCCTCTGCCGTTTACTCATTTTATCACTTTGGACAAATTACTTAATCTCCTGTTTCCTCATGTGTAAAATGCAGGTAATGACTGCTACCTTGCAGTGCTAATGCAAGAAGAAAAGGTAACTGCTGTAAAGTTCCTAGCACATAATAGGCAATGAATAATTAATAATTATAAATAATGGCTCAGAATACTAGCTATTCAACTTCTAAGGCTTGAACACTGTGTTCTCAACTCTATAACCTCAATATTAACACAGAGAAAAACCCAAAGCTTGAGTCTTCACATTCTGACCTAGAAAGACTTCCTTCATTGTTCCTGTCATTTATACACCAAATGTAAACTGAGTTCTTACTGTGCGTGAAGCTCTTTTTAAATGCTTTGAGAGGCAAAAGATTCATCAGACACGGATTGTTCACTGAAGGTCCTTACAGTATAGCAGACAAGACGAAGCATGGCCATCAATAACTAGTATCCAGAGTAGAAAGTGGTAAATGCTTCAATAGGATAGATTTCATAGAAAGTGCTATATGTTGCAGAAATATTAATTTCAACTAATAAACATCACAAAGCAATAATATTAACAGTCTTTTTCTTTTATATGCACTTTTACCTGAGATCAAAATTTCATTTCAACCTCCCTCTCAGCTATTGAATGGGGCAACTTTATCTTACTTGACCCTAAACAGACCAGTTATTCCTCCTCCACTATATATTTTCCTTAGCCATCAGACACAACTATTTTAATTACATGGAGCAAAAACCACTGCTAATCTTTTTCTCTGACCCTAGAGCAGTAGTGTCCACAGACTATACAAGTGTGTATAGCCTGGGGGTAGAAATTGAGCCCTGTCAGGGCATGGTGGTTCACGCCCATAATCCCAGCACTTTAGAATGCCGAGGTAGGTGAATTGTTTGGGCCCAGGAGTTCCAGACCAGCCTAGACAACATAATGAAACCTCCTTTCTACAAAAATTACAAAACAGTAGCTGGGTGTGGTGGCACATACCTGTAGGCCCAGCTACTTGGGAGGCTGAGGTGGGAGGAGAGCATGAGCCCAGGAGGGGAGGCTGAGGCTGCAGTGAACTGTGATTGCACCACTGCACTCCAGCCTGAGCTACAGAGTAAAACCCTATTTTGAAAAGAACAGGAACAGGAACAGGAACAGGAACAGGAAGGAAAGGAAAGGAAAGGAAAGGAAAGGAAAGGAAAGGAGAAAGGAAAGAAAAGGAAAGGAAAGGAAAGGAAGGGAAAGGGGAAAGGGAAGGGAAGGGAAAGAAAGGAAAGGAAAGGAGAAGGGAGGGAGGAAGGGAGGGAGGGAGGAAGGAAGGAAGGAAGGAAGGAAAGAAGGAAGGAAGGAAGGAGAAAGAGAGAAAGAAAAAAGAAATTGGACCCTGTTTGCTCTTGGCCTCTCCTAATGTCCTATTTACTTAGAGGTACTGCTGGGATTGATTCTGGGTCTCCCACCCTCCAGCTCTGCCTTCTCCTTCCTGTATAGCATCACCCCCTCTCAGCAATGACAGGTCACTTATAATGTTCTCACTCCATGGATAGGCAGGTTACAAATTACAGCCTAGTAATCTGGAAATTGCAAACTCAAATGAATGAGGTCCAATGAGAAGCAAGGATCAAGATGTCAGAAAATCCTCAAGTTCATTGAGCTTAAATATAAAAGGAGAGGGCAATATTGAAACAAATTTCTTACATATAAATGTCACCCAGCAGCATTGCCATCTGCTCCCAAATAAAGCTTGTGTCTAGATAAGGAAACCTCGTTTACATGGACAATATAATGAATCTAAGAATCCATGATGGTGTTCCACAGCACTTATTTCCCTCTCACCGTGGTTCTCCTTTCCCTAATTTGCCCTGACCTTTTAGGTGAAGTTTCTTATTGAAGGCAAATTGTTTTCCTTATGTTCTCTTTATCATTCAAATTTTCTTTCATGCATTTCTCTGTGTACTTCTTATTCTTTAATCCTTATTTCTTTTTCTTATGCTTTCCTCTCTTCCCATTTCTTTCTCCTTCTTTCCTTTTTTCTCCTTTTATGCTCTCAATTCACTTCTTTCTATCTCAACATGTCCCCGTCTCTCTAAGTCTTTATGTCTCTCTACCTTTCATCTTATCCCTCTCCGTTGAAATGTGTTGTCTGTGCACAGTACTATGGTACTTGAGGAATTGGGAATAAAATGACCTGGATCCAAACACAAACCCTCTTGCCCAACTAAGCTAAACACAGAAGAGTTGGTATTTTATTCTTGTTCCCTGCTCCTCTTAAATAGCCATGTCTATTTCCAAATGAAAAGTCTGCTAATGTCCTAGCAGGTTCCCAGTGTAGATAGGATCCAATTATCTGCTATTTGGCACACAATGGCCTTTGTGTCTGCCAACCGTGTACCAGGTGGTGAAAATAGCATGTCTACTTTATTCCTAAGTGTCAGGGTGTTTTTCTACTAGAAAAAAAAATAAAACCCTGAAAAATAGTTTTGAAACTCAGAGTATTTTACTCAAAAGGTCAAAGATTCACTGGAATTCTATTTTCTTTTTCTTGTTATTTTTAAGTTGTCATTTTTCTGTAATATTAGTTGTGCTGTGTGTATATTTTCAGCCTGAGTTTTCTTTGTTCCTTACTACTAGATTTTGCCTTAAACTCATAATCCTGACTGCTTTTCAGAATGTTCATTTTCCCATGGCAACAGAGATGCAAATGAATAATTCTGGTGTTACTGTGGGGAAGAAAAGAAGAACCTGTGTGTGACTCACACACAAAAAAATCTGTTATTCAAGAATAAATATCACAGCAGTAATAATAGAGGTCAGTGCTCCCATCTCACCCGTGGAAGTCAATGAGAGATACACACAGGTGGTTGAGGACAGGCTGTCAGTCCTCAGTGAGTGGTGAATCTTGTTGGTCAAGTGAATTGCCCTCATTTTTCTGTTAGAGGTTGTGGACTATTTTTCTTTACAAGGGAAGCACTTTATTTATTTATTTATTTATTTATTTATTCGTTTACTTATTTATTTATTTTGAGGGTAGAGCGTCTCATTGAAAGGTACCTGACCCAAAAAGAGAAGTCTATCTAATGTGCTTAATTACTGAAGCACAAACTTAAGATCTCTCCTCCTATGATTATGAGAGTTCTTGGCCATTTCTACCCATCAGCTCACATTCCTGACATCAGCAGAAGTTCACTGATGCTTCAATGACCTAGACAAGAGCAGTAATTTTCTGCCCTGTGCAGTCTCTCAAAGGTTAAAAATTCTAATGGCTACCAAGGATTTCCTGCAAAAAGAGATGTTTAAAATCCTTATTGGAAGATCCGCTTTACCGTGCACAGAGTAAGTGTATTCGTGCACAGAGGAAGTGTATTCATTCCTTCTGTGAAATATAAGCACTCACTCCTCCAGATTAGCCCGTAGTACATTTGTTCTTGGGCAGTTTGATGTGGATGAATCTTGTGAGACAGGGAAGCCGTGGTAAGTATGCTGTCCTGGGTGTTCTGTCTTAGGACTTTCTTCTGCCGCCCAGGGCACTGCTATTCCATCATCAAGCATGCTGCTACAGCTGCAGAAGGCAGATAGAGATCTGATACATTCAGGGCTCCCACATATATGAGGAAAATGGATGAAAGATCAAAGAACACCCTCCCATCACCACTCTTCCAGCATCACCAACATAGGATGCCATCTTATTTATATGAATATCGACTAGAGCTTGGGTAATTGTAGCTCATAAAGCAGGATCTTTTCCATAGATACATATTTTTCATAAGGTATATTTCTACAGAATTTCTAGATTTGAATGATATAGCTGTGGCTATTCTGTTATTATTAGAAACTTAATCCAATCATTCTTTATTAAAAAAAGATTTCCATAGCAACACAGACACAAAACAAATTTCCTGGGTAGATATTATAATTTGTTTCAGATAATATAGAAATTCTATTGGAGTCATTATTTTAAAATTACAATTATTATACGGGCTTTTTTTATCATAGCATTAATATTAACACTTTAAAATGAATTCATGCCAAAAATACAATTTTATATCTTTCTATTAGACATAAGAGACAACAGACTTGTATCTACATAAGTAAAATTAAATCAGATGGTGATTTTTAATGAAATATGTGTTTTTCTCCAAATCTTTAACTTTTCTTTTAGAGCAGTAGGGCTTTTTGGTTTTTTTTTTTTTTTAATTTTACAAAATTGACCTATTATTACCTCAAGTATTTTCTTGATAACTTCTAATTCCAGAGCAATTTTGTTGTTCTTTAAGGACAATTAATCAGAATAGATTTTAACATTGTACAACACTCTAAACTTGTTTCCAGAGGAAGAAATATTCTTTGCATATCAAAAAAATTTTAACCTAAAATGTGATTAGCAAAAGAGTGGATTAATTGTGTTTCCACTGACATAAAGAAATCTTCATTGAACATTCCAGCCGATCAGCCACTGGATTAGTGCATAGGATAAATGCATCCACGGATGTTAATTGAAGTCCTACATGTTCTCAGTAGAGTGTGTCAGATTCTGTTGGTATTTGCTCCACTAAACATAGGGTTGGGGTTTTTTGATAATAAAGTTTGGGGTGAAAGTTTTGAGACAGCATAAGCTCATGAGGAAGCAAAAATGTAATCTGATTAGCAGGATTTGTATCTATGCATGGTAAATTATGGAAGACTGTGGTCTTTCCATGACTAATGCCCTAGAAAAGCTTCACAGATGAAAACTTTGATCGTTAACATGGATACTCTTTCATCTCTAAAACAGCTTAGTATATCACCTACCACAACTTTTCAACTTTTTAATTTCTAGGCAAGTAAAACATTAAAATGCATATTAACTAAACTTCAAACAGGTTTTTTTTAGATGTCACCTGAAAATCTTTTTGGATTACTCATTTCCAGTTATCATATCCTAGTCTGCAGGGGCTTATTAAAGAAGGATTTAAATGTAATAGGCACCAATGAGTTGGCAGAAATAGAACATAGAAAACTAGTCACATGATCACAGGATCGTGAAGTCTCTTGATCCAGAAATTATGTAACTGTACTGAACACAAAATAGTTAGCAAACTATTGTGGCACTTTTATTAATTTGAATATGATTCAAAATTTTAAAAAATATTTTTATGTGTTCAACTAATATTTCGAATAACATGAAAATACATGTGGTTTTTCTAATCTTAGGAATCCACTGAAATTTCCTCTTAAGAAAATTAAGATATTCAAAACAATACACTTGAAGATTTAGCATTGGTTGTATCATATTCTGTTTTTAGAATACAATTAGCTTGAGGTTAAAGTTAAATATTATAACATTGCAATTTTCAAAAAGAAAATGGAGATGTTTAGATTTTCATTACTCACTCTTACTTCAGCACCTCTTTTATAATTAGTACATAAAACTCTCCAAATGTAATATAAATTAAAAGTTTTAATTTTAGTTAACATTTAAAAATCAAAGTAATTATTGTTATTACAGAAAAGAATATGCATATTACGGTAGTAATTTTTAAGGTTTTCAACTCTTCAGGACTTTTCAATGATTTTGCTGTCATAGTATCTGTATATGTGTTGGTCTTTTGCATATATTTTTAAATTGCATTAATATAGGCATTTGTAAGTTAAGCTTTACGATAGCAAAAATGAACTAAATCACCTGTGAGTATGTCCCTTATCTAATTTCTGTGTTTTTGTATCTGAAAAGAAAATACCTAGACAGATGACTAATTTGTATATATTAAATAGGAAATACAGTGGCACTTAAATTCTGATTAGACAATGTATATCTTTTTTATTTTAATATGTTTCCACAATATATACTAGAGAAAGCCTGTTTTTAAGCATGTCCCAGAACTGCTAAGTTCAACCTTATAGGATTCTCGTGAGTATCACTGAAATAACTACATGTAAAGTGCTTCAATTCAGTGCCCAGCAACCAGAGCCCAGTAGGCAGTGGCCACTATTATTTGTATTAAATATTTTAATCAACATAGATGAAGTGGACATGAAAATTATGTGATTAATTTGTTCACTGTAGAACCCAAAATCAAATTTAGCAACTGGGAAAATACTTCAATTATTAATATTAAAGTCCAGATGAATCTGGCAAAAATCTCCCGATAAGATGACAACGTTTGTTTCAAACCAGCAAATAAGAACATGGACTCTGATTTTAGATCAAGAAAATGCAGCATGTATTCTCAAAATAATCACAGATAATCTTCTAAACAGGTACCTCCAAAATCCCTGAGGAGGCATTGTGTTCCTTTCTTCACTTTGTCTCCTCTGCATGCAGTGACGGGAGAAATCAGATACTGGGCTCAAGGATCACACCAGCTTCAAGCCAGGAAGGTCAAGGAGGCAACATCAGGCACCTTGGAAGCAGATCAATCCTTCGCAAAACTGAATTTCGTTTTAGCTACAGCACCTTTTTATCTTTTACCTCATACTACACCAGTGGGTTCATAGGCCTCCCCCCTTATTTGCTCAAGACCTCTCATCCCTGCTGTCTGCCAAGGCCCCCAGCCAAGACAAGGAAAGAGGGCCTTTGTCCTACACTCAGCCCCCAGTGCTGTTCATTTTAAACTGCTTTGCAAACCTATCAGTGCTCTATAGAAGTTGCCTCTCAGAGTCTCCCTGGGCTTGCTGTTCAGCTACCAGTAAAATAATTTATGATAAGTTCTTCTTTGATGACAGCAGTTTTACTGTGCTTCCCAGTGCAGGGTCTGGCAAAATTTAGACAGACTCTCAATTGGGGTGAGCCTCTTGGGTTCAAGAGTAAGTACTTCTGGTTGAAATTTTGAAGTATAATATCCTGCATATTTGCCTTATTCCCCCTGGACTGGTCTCAGGATTACCATGGAAACACACACATCAATCAAAGGTCCACAATGAGTAAAACAACCCCGCCCAGCCACAAAGACTGCCAGTTGACTTGTGGGAGAAGTGAAAGAATGTTAAAAGTTCTCTTTCTTTTTCTTCTTCTTCCAGAGTGGTAAGATTTTGAAACTGAATGCTGCTCATGTCTGGAGGTGTTTTATACATTGTTTTTTTTTTGTTTAGCTCATTCATAAAAAAAAAAAAAGACAAGCATTGGATACAAAAAGTGCAATATTGAGTAAAGATAACATGCTTGGCTTTTGTACTGCTGTCTCCCCATTATATCTCCTGGTGTAATGGCCCTGCCCAGATCCTACATAGAATAAGACCCTAACAGGTTCTTTAGCCACAAGCACAGGATTGGCATAAAGTAGGCACTTAATACATTTCTATCAAATTAATGCACCTGTACTAAGGTACAGACAGAATGCATATTTATTCTCAGCTCAATTAGAAATAAAATGAACATGTTTTTCATTACAAAGAAATTGATTCATGTTATATTGCCAAGCCAAATGTGTGAACTGAATGGACTTTATGATAGTCAAAATGTATATGGCTTCTATATACAGAGGCCACAGGCTATGAGAGATTTCCACAACAGGAATATTTTGTACTCCAGGATATTTTTCTTATCTCATTTCTTCAAGTAAGACAGTCAGAGACAATTGTCCCCAAAGATATTTGCTTGTACCTTTTCATAGCTATTAATAATTTTTTGTTCATGTGTCTTGCTGTCTCAACAAACGACAATCTCTTATCCCTCTTTCAACCCTTCATGGTGTCAAGCACAGAAATGTGCACATTCTAGGCCTTCAGTAAAAGTTGAATTAATATTCTTGTTAGAGATGTACAAATGAATTTCTCTTAATTGAAATATATGCAAACTAGAACTGCTTGCCAAGTTCTAATTGGTAAAAAATGCAAACACTGCATGTATTTGGTTTGCTTTCTTTGAATACTGCCTGTATTTGTCAAACCCCTTGACACATTATAAAGCAAAGCTTTAGCAAAAAGCAAATCAATTTATTTTAACACAGACTCCTTAAGAATGACTTTTGGGGGCATGAATGAATGATATAAAATGGGCATCTGCTCCCCACTATTTCCAGGTCATGAAAATATCATTCAATTCCAATTCTATGCTTCCTGCATCACCACCCAAAGGAAAGCAGCAGTCTGACTTTACATTCTCATTTCAAACAGAGAATCATCTGTGGGAGGTAGGGAGATATGGTTGAATTAGATTAGGTCAAACTTTTATTTCACTTAAGAAAGGATGTACCAAATCTGCAAAGCAAAGGGCAGGGGTGAGGATAATCTGATTTGTTACTGTAACTTAATAATAAGTTTATTCAGACAAGAAGATAAAACAGCAGGTGGTCACTCAAATGGTAGGTGAAGGTAGATGACTCACCATTATTGCAGCCGATATGACCCCCTTCCAAACACCCAATTTAGATCTGATTGGCATTACTTTAGAAAGCTAAGTCTAGGGTCAGATATAGGGCAGGTTCTTATTGGAATTTTCTAGTGCTCTCTAATATTACTGGTACATAGCTGGCCTAAGTAGCTTGTATTTATAAATCTGACAGCCTACTTATATGTTGCCTTCAAAGAGGTACAATTATTGCAAGATGGCACCATTATAGGGGGAAAAAGAAAAGGAGAACAATAATTTATCAATCATGAGGCCCAGAAGGTAAACACAATGCCTAGAACCTCAATTCAATCAGCAAAGGCCCAAAGGATATCATCAGCAGACCTAAAAGAACTGAATGTTTATCTTTCTATTCGTTTGTTTGTGAGGGTGTTTAGTATTATATGCTGCAGGGAGCAATGTGTGTAACGTGGTAATATAGGCAGGTGGTAATTCTGTATTTTATTTTCTTTTGTTTTCCTTTTCTGTTGTTGTTGTTTCTTTGTTTAGACAGGGTCTGGCTCTGTCGCCCAGGCTGGAGTGTAGTGGCATGGTCTAGGCTCACTGCAACCTCTGCCTCCCAGGCTCAACATCCTTCCACCTCAGCCTCCCGAGTAGCTGGGACTATAGGAACATGCCACCAGGCCCAGCTAATTTTTGTATTTTTTTAATAGGAACAGAGTTTTGCCATGTTGCCCAGGCTGGTCTCAAACTGCTGAGCTCAAACAATTCTCCCGCTTCAGCCTCCCAAAGTGCTGGGATTACAAGTGTGAACCACCGTGCCTGGCCTAATTCTGTGTTTCCTACTTAGGCATTGCTACTTTTGTTTTGATTTGTTAAAACCTACCTCCATCCTTCCTTCTGACTGCACTATAACTCTACTTCTTTCTTATTGTACTTTATCACTATGCATTATACACACTTTAGATCAGTGTATAGAGCATCACGAGGTTTGTTGTTTGTCAGTACTCGTTAGCATAAAAATAATATTCATCCCATATTTTCCAGTGGGTATCTCCATCACACAGTGGCAAGCAAATTCCTGCAGATAAATGCCTAACAAAGTTGTTAGGTCAGATGAGAATATGTATTTATTGGAGCAGACTTATATTGTCACTTGAGAAAAGATGCTGTTCACCACACTGGTACATGCCCACAGCCTACCCTGGTGTCTATCAACCTTTCTTTTTTTTTTTTTTTTGAGACAGAGTCTTGCTCTTGTCACCCAGGCTGGAGTGTAGTGGTGCGATCTCGGCTCACTGCAACCTCCACCTCCTGGGTTCAAGCGATTCTCCTGCCTCAGCCTCCCGAGTAGCTGGGGTTACTGGCACCCACCACCACGTCCAGCTAATTTTTGTATTTTGGGTAGGGACGGGGTTTCGCCATGTTGGCCAGGCTGGTCTCGAACTCCTAGCATCGTGATCCACCCACCTCGGCCTCCCAAAGTGCTGGGATTACAGGCGTGAGCCACCGCGCCTGGCTGTCTGTCTACCTTTCCACCTGCATCCTCTATCACCCTCATCCAAACCACAATGTCCTGGGCACCTTGGCATTATCTTTCTTTCTAGGCACACCAAGATCATTTTCGTCTTACAGATGTTTTGATGCCTTTTCCTGGAAAGTCCTTACCCCAAATCATCACATTATAGGTTCCCCTTAACATGTAAGTCTGAGTTCAAATACCTTTTTCATAAAATTCACATCATCTATATCCTCCAACTCCATCCTTACTCACGAGCATCAGTTTTTATTTGTCATATCCCCTTGTTTGAAAGTCTTCATATCACTTATCACTATCTGAATTTACCACATTTACTTTCTTATTTGTTCTCAGTGTGTGTCTCCCCATTGTGAAAGATATAGGGGATGAAGGCCATTGTCTATATTATTCACTGGTGTAGTTCCAGCACCTTCACGTATATCTGGCACACAATATTTATACAACAAATATTTGTTGAATAAATGAATATGCCCTTCAAAGAGTATAGTAGGCCAGATTAATGGAGGCAACTGGTGTTGGCAGTGGTGGCAGGGGGTGGAACAGGACTGCATATTGTCCATGATGACTAGATTTTCTGAGGCCCTGAAATGTCACAGAATTGAAAAGCTGCAAAAAGCTTGAGGCCCAAAGAAAACAAGATCTTCCATCTCTTTATTAATAATTGGCAGAACAGAGATAGATCCAAAGTCTTTCTACTGTTTTTCTTCACCCTACCAGCTCTCACCTTCAGAGCCTGGGACTCTAAACTGTTCCTAGCTTTATTTCAAGTAGCTGTTAAAAAAATACAGTTACATGCCACATAATGACATTTTATCAACCCCAGAGCAACAGGACAAACCTTGTATATGAGGGTGGTCCCATTAGATTATAACACATTCTTTTTACTGTATCTTTTCTAGGTTTAGATACACAAATACTTACCATTGTGTTGCAGTTTCCTGCAGTATTCAGTACAGTAACATGCTAGGCTGTATCATTTAGGTTTGTGTAAGTGTATCCCATGATGTTTGCACAATGATGAAATCATCTAAGGATGCATCTCTCAGAATGTATCCCTGTCATTATCAACATACAGAGATGTTTATTAGTTTTCTATAGCTGCTACAGTAAGTTACCGCAAATATAATGGATTAAAACAACACAAAGTTATTTTATTACAATTGCACATGTCAGAAGTCTGACACTGGTTCCATTAGATTAAAATGAGGCATCAACAGAGCTGTGTTCCTTCCTGAAGGGGAATCCATTTCTTTGCCTCCTGCATCTTCTAGGAGCTACCTACAATCCTTGGCTTATGACCTCTTCTTCCATCTTCAAATGCTGCAAGGCTGGTCAGGTCCTTTTCATATCATACTGCTCTGACCTTCTCTTCTGCCTTTCTCTTTGACACTTAAAGGCCCCTGTGATTACATTAGACCCACCTGGATAATCCAGGCTAATATCCTTATTTAAAAGTCAGTTAATTAACCATCTTAATTCTGTAAGCAACTTTAACTCTCCTTTGCCACATACGGTAACATATTCACAAACTCTGAGAATTAGGATGTGGACATCATCAGAGGCCTTTTTTCTGCCTATCACAGAAGCATTATGAAAATAATTGCTATGTTTCCCTCTTTCAAAATAACTATAGTTTAAATTTTGGAACATACGGTACCATTTGAGTTGTGGGCAATTTTGGGTGCTAATAAATTCTGCTATAATAGTTGTCCATATCCATAGTCAATTGTTTTGTTTGAGTATAATTTTCTGAAAATTAAAAATAGGACTTTCCTTGAAATTTAAGATAAACACATGTCAAATATTTCATTCAACTTATTAATTGTTAAAGAAACCATGATTCTAAGACTGGTTCAAAGGAATATATGAGGAACAGAGGTGTACAATCAATCAAACAATGTTGAAATAATAATAGTAAGCCATAAGTAATAATAAGTAATAAGAAGCAAAACTGTTTAATGTCCCATGTGATAATAAAACAATAACCTTTGGGGTTATTCTTTTCTACCAGGCAGAAATCTACTAGTTAAAATGTAGCATTACAGTGTCTGCAGTTTGCATTCTTTTAGACAATTTTTTAATCCATAGAAGAACCTGTACAAACAATTACATTGAAAAGAACTGCATTCATTCCCTTGCTTTCCAAGTTTTGAATAATTTTTCTTAATATTTTAGAATAAATTCTGAAAGGAGAATTACTGGATTAAAAGTAAAATTTAAATTACTGAATTATTTTAACATTATAATTTACTTTTGAAAACTATTACATTTGTAGATGATGATTTATAGCATTTGTCTTCCTTGGATTTAAGATTAGGGATAAAACACTGGTTTCGTGATGCTATGTTACCATATTTAATTTATAATTATTTGCCTTAAAGGGCTTTTTTCTCCCAAATATTAACATAATAATATATGTGACATGCTTTTTTAGCACTTTAAAAATAAATCACTTAGGACAATGTTACTCAAAGAATTTTGACTTACCGTAAGGGTTTTTTTTGATGTTACTCTGAGGGTATTCACTATAGTTTTGTGTATTTTTAATGTCTGGAATTTTAAAAGATACAAAACTACAGCCAATACTATAAATTGTGTTGCAATTTTGCAACACAAATCAGAGATTATCAGAAATGAAATTAAGCAATACCCATTATGTTCTCATAATTTAAATTTTTCCACTATTTTTATTGTTTCTTCAGAATTATATTTGCCATGTATTGAGTTTCCGAATTATTCAGTCATTTTCCTGGATTTTCATTAGCTTTCCTGAAATGCTTAGTAAATTACAGTGAAACTAGCTTATAGAAGCAATTACTAGTGAATTCTTAGCCTTCTTTGCACATGTAACAACAGTGTTCCGTATTAAATATGTTAATAAGTACTTTACCTATTTGTAGGCACATATTTTAGTATTATCTTCTGAAATAATGCTTATACCTTTAAGAATGGACCCATATTCACAAGTCCTTTTGGTGCCTTTTTTTGGTTATCCATGATGGTAGGTACCAAAACATTCAGTTACTTAGTTTTTAGAAAGACTTCTGGGCTTTGTTTGTTTGTTTTTAACTATGGCAATAATCTGAGTGCAGTTACAATTCTCCATATTACAGTAAGGAAAGCTGAAAATAAAAGTGGCTTTTAAAATAGCTAGTCATAGTCTCTAAAGTAAAAGGAGTTCACAAATGGTCAGTAGGGTGAATTGGTGGTCATTAGGGACCCAGCATTCCATAATCCTACCCTGAGTTCCTTCTTCGAGGCCATCTTATTGTCCAAGATGCTGGTTCTTAGGACATTCCACCAAAAACTTAAACTTATATGTTATTGTCTAAAATTTACCTGAAGCAATGTAATTTTTTTTTGGTTAGTTACATTATTGCTACCCAGAATAAAATCTGTAAAAGAAGGGAAAAATAGGTATTCAGTGGCAATGAACAGTTTCTGCCACACTTATTTAATTATTTAAATAATTAGAAACTGTCAGGGAACTGACAGGGAACTCAAATTAAAGTCAGAATTTCTGAATATCAAGTCCACCTACTATTAACCAGGAGTTTTTCTCGGTTGGGTTACCTAAACTTTGAGTTTCAGATCATCACCTCTGACTTAATTATTTCTTGGGTTTCATTCAGTTCAGAAATTCAATAATCTTATACTGCAATTTATATTTAGTCTAAGACACAAATGGTGTTTAGATTTAACTGCTATCATATAGGCCTCTGGTATGCTCAAGACATAAATTGAGAACTTCTTGGAGAAATATTTGAGCACACAGAGTGCCACTTGCTGTCTCACTAACAAAAATGTGACACTTTCAAAAGCCTGTGGGTAAGCCTCAAAGCAGAAATATCTATTTAAAATTATACCTCCTGCCTATTATTGAGCTGAGACACTGAATGCTTCCCTTCATCTGAAACTTCAGGGACTATTTGCATATTAGGAGCATAAATCTTAACTAATCCAGCAAGAGGGAAAGTATTTATTTTGTACTGAGAAAATTTTGTTTCAGAAGGAGAGAAGATATTCGAGTGAGGATTGTCATCTTTTATATGCCTTGTAACTGTGATAGATGGTCTTGAGCTTCAGTGATTCATAATGGCATTTGGAGGCATGCAAAAAAAGCAGCTAATTCAAATGAACGAGTCAGTAAAACATCACAGCAAATGTAGGTCGCAGAAAACTGTGGAAATCTAACAGAAGGGCAGTGTGTTGCCAATGAATATATTTGAGGACAGTAAGAGAAAACTATTTCTACACTCGTCACTGGTTCCAAATAAAATGGTGATTTTATCTTTTCTACTGCAGCCTCCCAGTGGAACAACCTTCCTCTCTCCATTCCTTTTACCTCCTAAACCTCCTCTCCTCACAGAGCCAAATGGCTTTATACTTGCTCCCTCTTCAACAGTCAAATCTTCTTAATATTCAGAGGAGGAAAATGTGACCCAAAGGAGATTCATGACAACCCAAGGGGTAGGTTATTGGCAGTACAGAGATGAGAAATCCAATTTTACTGGATTTCCAATCCACTTTCAATTGCATTACTGTGTTCTTTAATAATTCCTATTAAATTTTGCGCTTTACAAATTTAGGTGTTGCATTAGTAGCTAACCTGAGGCCAGGATCTAGACTCCTCCCACTGACTCTTTAGCACCACCCTCTGTACATCTTGTCCTCACAAATGGGTTTTCATTGTAAGAACAAAGAAGGCTTCACAGAATGTGTGAGAGAGACAAGTAGAGGGACATAGGACTCCCCAGAAAAGAACCCATGAAATTACAACATATGGTGACTTCTTGTCATGAGGATAAGCCAGTTCAGGCTTTATGGATCAATTATTATTTCTTTCTTTCTTTCAAATAGCTTTTGAACACATACTATGTACCATCAACTATGCAAGGTGCTGAAGATTCAAGGGGAAGAAAATCAGTTCTTCCCATCTTTCAGTTGTGTTGGTCTTGGGCAACTGAGTAGATAGATGTGCCCCTTTCTGAAATAGAAAAGACTGTATGAGGAGCAAAAATGCAGGACAAGAGCAAGTATCTACCAGAGTGAGAGATACCCTAGACTCTCAACCAATAACTACCTCCTTTGCTATGTTCCTTCCTGTCTTTGCATTACTTAGGAAGTGAAGTTCCAAACAGGATAGTTTAGATGGAGGTTGTAATGCCAGGTCAGCTCAGAAAACCCTGGAATCAGGACCTGTCATGTGAAATTGATGACTGCCCCAGATCCCTTTCCATCTCAAAACATCTTTCCCATTGACCTGTCAGTTACCTGAGTCACATCATTAGTGGTATTGCTTCTGCTATGTCATTGTCTACTGAACACCTTATTATAATAGACATATGTAAGTTATTCAGAAAAAAACATTTTAACAAGTTAGTCTTTACACTAGTTTCCTAGGGCTGCTGCAACAAAGTACCACAAACTTTGCAGCTTAAAACAGTGAAAATTTCGTATGTCATAGTTCTAGAAGTTAGAAATCTAAAAATAAGGTGTTGGCAGTTCATGTTTCTTCCAAAACCTCTAGATAAGGATCCTTCTTCCCTTTTCCGGTTCTGGTAGTTGCAAGTGGTTTTCAGCTTGTAACAGCATAACGCAAGTCTCTGCCTCTGATGTCAGGTGGGGTTCTTCCCTTATGTATCAGTAAATATCCTCTTTTTATAAGGACCACATGCTACATTGTCATGCTACATTTATTGCCCATTCTAATCCAGTCTGATCTCATGTTAACTGATTGCATCTGCAAAGACCCTATTTCCAAATGAAAACATCATCTACAGTAATGGGCTGTCCTAGTCAGCCAGCCTGCCCTAACAAAATACCATAGACTGGGCAGCTCGTCAATGACAGAAATTTATTTCTCACAGTTCTAGAGACTGAAAGTCCAAGATAAGGGTACCAACATGATCGGGTTCTGGTGAGAGCCCTCTATCAGGTTGCAGACTACTGACTTACTGTATCCTCACACGGCACAAAAATCCTATGAGACCTCTCTGTGGGATCCCTTTTATAAGAGCTCTAATCCCCTTCACGAAGGCCTACTTTCATGACATAATTACCTCCCAAAAGCTCCACTTTGTGGGGGACATGAAATTCAGTCCATAACGTGAGTGTTAGAACTTCAACGTATCTTTTGGAGAGAAACAGTTTTTATGAAGTATAGGGGCAGGATGAGAGAGAAAAGAGTAGGGTGAAGGCACCTAGAATGAAGTCAATATGGCAGGCTCAAGTAAGGTGTAACGACAGACAATCCTTGTTCAAATAGGGGACTATATACATACATCAGGCATTGGAGAGAAGCACCAAAAGAATACTCCAGAAAAAGTCCTGAGGGGGATAAAGAAGACAAACTTCACCTAATTCATAAGTTTGCATGAGCCAGAAAATAAATGAACTTTAGAAGTAGAGTTTTGCAATTTAAAGTAAATTAAGTCAATGAATAATTTCCTCGGAAAATTGTCTTTGGCCCACTCACAGCTCTTTTATGGCTTATACCAGCTTTTTCATGGGAAAAATTAATGCTTTAGACAAGTTGAATCCATACCACTTAAGTTCCCTTTAAATAATCAAGCAAGGTTAAAATGAAAGTATTCATGGTAATAGAATCTGCCACCAGGGGATTATAGCTTACTAAGAAAACTATGACTAATACCATTCATTGACTACCCTTTACCTTCCCAAGAGTAATACGGTAAAATTGCAGTAGGGAGGATTTAAGGCAGACAATAAAAATGTTCCCAGTACAATTTTTTTTTCAGTATTGCTGCGTCATCTTTTCTTCAGTGAGGTTAAGGAATTGGAAGGAGATTATCAGAAAGGGTTGAAGTAAAATGATACCTTACTTCACTCAGTCATAAATATTTCTTGATTTACCCAATATCTTTCCCACCATGAATATTCTTATTCTTTGCTTCTCAGCACAAACCGATAGTTGCTTTTTCAATAAATAGCTCTTACAACCTTGAGAACCTCACCTCATAATGGTATTATAGTTAAGGTCTGTGCAGCAGACCACCTTCAAAACAAGGAATCCTCTTCTTTGGGACTCTCTTAGATGAGGACTAAAGTGACCCTTTAAAATGAGACCCCTTTCTGGAAAATTGCATCAGGACAGCATGATTGAGGCCTTGTTTGTTGAGCCTAATATCAGATAAGTAAGCTATATTTATCAAGCTATCTTTCCCCTCATGAGCTTCATTGTAATTTTGCTTTCTTGGCTCTTGACTTTCTCCATGTTTCCCACTCTGTTCAGGGATCCAGCTGACAGTAGCCCATTTTCTATTGTTTGGGAGCATTTCTTGAGTTTCCCAAAGTGGGAGGATTGCCTCCGGGCTGTTATTGCCATTTATTGAGATTGGGATGATGCTCTAGTTCTGACAGAACAGTCCTGGTTTATGTTCAGCTGGTGATTCATTATGACCTAGATCATTTTCTACCATATTTGTTCATATTCAATCTTCCCTCATTTTAAAATAAGGACAAAATATCCAAGTATATTTCAGGCAACTTGTCAAGATATCCAAAAAATGGTTTCCTATTTTCTGAAATTCTGGCAAATGATGTCAATAGCACCAAGCTAGTGCCGTAAGTATATACAGTTTATCTGGGAGACCACCCTGGAGTAGGAACCAGGAACCCATGGAAGATACAGTTAAAAGGTTCTCTGAAGCAGTAAAGTGGGGATGGCAAGGATTTTCAAGCCACATAGACGGGGTTTGGATCCTGCTTCTTCCACTCTTCACTTGGGAAAGTTACATAACTTTCCAGTTCTCAGCATCTTAATCTGGAAATTGTGGTTTATTAAATCTGCTCCATTGAGTTGTTGTTAGACAGTATTCTTCAAGACATGGTCCTCAGGCTGTCAATGACATAATCACAGGGGTCGCTTGCTAAGGCAGATTACTAGACCCCAGAGCTAAAGATCTGATTGACAAATCTGGAATGAGGCCTAGAACTCTGACATATTAGCATACATTTCAGATGATTACCTGCTAAGCTTAGAGAACTGCAGCAATGAGACTTAAGTGTAAAGTGCTTAGTACATAGTAGGAGTACAACAAAATAGATCTATCCCTGGACAGATAATCAGTTCCTTGAAAGCAGGTTGGTGTGTGTTCACTGTTGTATCCCCAGTAGTCCAATGCCTTGGCACAAATCAGATGTTCCATAAATGTTCATTTATGTGAATGGTTAGAAATCACTAGTCAGAGCTTAAAGCAAAGACCAAAGACCAAAATGGTCAGGGAATGTTTGGTTCAAGTAAAATAGGAAATAGGAGCAAGATACACCATCAGAAAATAAGCAAGATTGCTGGCTGCAGTCAGTTTTTCCAGATGTCAGCATTAGTACAGAAGAGCAGCCAGCAGGTGTCAGACAGAGAGAAGCTGTTGGGAAGGCAGCAGAAAAAATAAGTTAGAGAATATAATGAGGACTGTAGTGGGAAGGGACCAGGCAGGGAGGCGATGTAAGTCTCTGGCAATCAGGACAAAAGTGTCCACAAAGTCTAAAGAGAGAGGCAACACAAACTGGAAAACAGAGACCTTGCCCTGAGAATCCAAAGCAGAAAGTTTGAGCACCTGGATGAGTGCTCAAACTCATTGGGACTGTGTGAGCAGATTCTGGTAGGAAAATCTAGGTAGTTTCCAGGATGGCACTAGACAAAGTCAAAACTAAAAACATAACAAAGGAAAGTGGCAGAATCACTAGTTCTGTGATGAAATCAGACAAACTGAGTAGACCAATAAAATCAAAATTTTGGTTCTAAATCAGTATGGAGATCTCCTACAGAAGTGAACCTATTAGGACTGTTTCATACACTCTGGTATAGGCCTAGAGATATATAATTAATATTTTATAACTACAGCTAACATGGTTGTTATTGGAATCATAAACAGCAATTACATCCTTATGTGCAACATTTCCTGACAAAGATATTCTTTGGCTACACACACATACTTGAAGACAAATTTAGACCAAGACGACATTATGTCAAAAATAATAATGAATTGAGCATGTGAAAATTACCTTACATATTTGAGAAATACACTTGATGTGTGCATATATAAAACTTTATTCATCTTTCATTTTTACATTGATTACCTCAGACATTATGCAGAACAGTGTGTAGATCCATCTTTTGAATCCTAACATAATATAGTTTTCTAGGGCATTACTTACACATGGTTGTGCTTTTCATGTACCTGAATTATAGCCTTATATCTTATTATGCATATGAAATATGTAGACAGCAATTAGCCCAGCAATTCAGTGTATTAATTACTTGCCTTTTAGAAAGCAACATGTCTGCAATCTGCAAAGAGAGTCACAAAAGGAATTCTATGACAATACAAGCATTTGTGTGTTTTTACAGATAATTCCATTACATAGAGTCATTCATGAAGAATAAATGGCAAGAAGAAATAGGATTTATCAGGGTAAAGCCCTAAGGGTTGAAGAAAACACAGGAAAATCCAATTAGAACTGCAGGGAGTTGGTTCAATCTCTTAATCGGCACTGCAGCACAGCAGATTAATATTATTGCCTACTATTTAAACTTTATTACTCCATTTTTCTGTCTGTGGTCCTCTGTTTTGCCAGCCCACCTTGAAAAGATGGCAGGCAGAACCATATAATACTTTTTATGGCCTTGGCAACAGCACTGTTTTGTGGCTTGAAAGATAAGTACCATTCTAGAAATGATGAGGTGAGGAAGCAGGCGACACTTTAGCTTGTTTTATAAGCCAGAGTGTAAGGCTGTTTGCCTTGCATTCTAATCACAAAAACCATCAGCACCAGCACTTTGCCAGCTTCTACTGACTGACAGCAAAATTTACAGGAGTCATTTTTCTGTAGAATTATCCTCATAAAGTCAGAGGCATCTGGAGACAATGACTACAGCAAAGACTCCAAATAGGTCTTGGTCTTGGGTTCCAGTTATGACACAGACTTACCAGATGACCTTGAGCACTCAATTTTTGGCATCATGAACAATAAGTTTACTAAAAGCCAGATTCTTAGATAAATGGTACTTAAATAAACATACATTAATTTTTTTTTTCTAAAAAGTGGGGCATATGAGTTTCCTAGGGCTACTGTAACAAATTGGGTTGCTTAAACAAGAGAAATTTATTCTCAAAGTTCTGAGGCTAAAGTCCAAGGTTAAGTTGCTTGTGGGGCCATGCACCCTTTTAAGCTTCTAGGAAAGAATCCTTTCTTGCTTCTTCATAGCTTTAGGCGGATTCCAATAATTTCTGCTGTTCCTTGACGTATAGCTGTGTCATTCCAATCTCTTCCTCCGTTATCACATGGACTTCTCTGTGTCTCTGTGTCGGATCTGAATATTGCTCATGTTTTTCGTTTTGTTTTTCATTTTATAAAGACATCTGTCATTAGATTTTGGCCCTCTTCTAATCCAGTATAATCCCATCTTAATTTCACTAATATCTGAGAAGATCCTACTTACAAATAAGTTCACATTCTGAGTTTCCTTGCAGATACAAATTTTGGGGGGAATCTATTCAACCAGCTTCAGTGGGAAATCACATAGCCCTGAATCTTTGAGTATTTTGAGATAAGTAGCTGTGAGCATTCAAATGACTTAAATCACGAGTGTTTCTATTAATGAGCTATTGCATGTATATACTATACACAATCATGCAGTCTGTGATTTTATGGTATGTTAATTTATTCCACAAACATTTATTTTACCTGAAACCTCTTAGATAGTTATAGTAAAAGCATGTTGTATATTATTTTCCTAAGTTTATTTTGCAAGTACTTCAACTAACAAAATAATTCTAGAATTAAGAGTTTATTTTTTACTTTATATAGATATTTGGTAGGCAAATGTTAATCTTGGTTAGAAAAGTTAGAAACTAAACATAAGTTTTCCAAACTTTTATCCCCACCACAAATCAATGCACACTTTATTTTATATAGTAAATGGGTGTTGTATATTTCTCACAAATCAAATCATCTCTTATTTCACAATCAACATGGTTCTCTGAGCTAATCATTTTTAGAATGAAAGATTCCTAGGTTAGGTTTGGGGTTTATTTTGCATTGACACAAAAACTCGTTAGATTCAGCTCAGTCAATATATCTGGCAAAATAAGATTCCTGTTTGGGCAAGCAAAATTTTCTTTTCTCTGAGTTTGCAGTTCTCTTCCAGTTTTCAGGTTCATAAGACACATGTAAATGTAATCTCCCTTCTGCACACCACTGGCTCATTTATTTCATTCGTTTCTCCCCAGGTGTTGATTAGACCATTCCAGTTGCTATCTGTATCTATTTTACAGTATAGAGTTGTTCAATTGATATAAATGGAAGTGTTTGTTTGAAAATATAACTTTTTTTCTTTCTACTTCAACTCTTCTGAGGTTGTACTTTACATTTTAAAGTGTGCTACTAATGTTTTTTTCACATTTTCAAAATCAATCATCTCACTTTATCTAATTTATTTCCCTAGATGCTTATATGCTTTGTGCCACCACAGAGGAGGTTGGACAATCTCAGCTCCTTCAGGGATTTTATATATGTCTTCTGTAAATCACTGAGGATACTTTAACTCTCCTAACAGAGTTCTCACAATGATCAGAGGAGAGCTGACAACTTCATTTTGTTATCCCTTGTAGCACCTCCCACTTCACCTCACGCCCTTGCCTTCTTTACCTAAATATGTGCTTTATCTAGTTCACGCTCCCTTTGTGCCAAATTACCGTGCCAATTCTGCTTTTTATGTTTATTCTTACTCTGATTAATGTCTTTTTGGTCCTTCATGAGAAGTCCCTACAGGGAAAGCTCAAATCTTTGTAATTTTCTTGGCATGAAAGCAAGCAAAGTATCAAACACAATTAAGTTTCTGACAAGCTTGGTCTTCTCCCTCGGATTTCAGTACACCTTTTTCATTCGTTTTTCTACCTCTTTTACTCTGTTGCTTAATATTGGTATTCTCTAGCATTTATTTCCTTCTCATTTTTCCTTTACCTAATCTCACCCACTCACCTGCCTTCAACTAACACCTGCCCCTGGCAACTCTCAAATCAGTGTGTGCAGCTGGATGTCTTTTCCTGACTTCTAAATGTGTATCCTAGATCCAAAACAACTACTTTGTTGACAACTGCACTTGAATATTTTATATGTACCTTTTTGATAAATGTTTTTCAAACTTTATCGCCTGCTGCTCACAGAAATAAATGCATATTTGCATCTCAAATCACCAAGTATATCCAAAAGCTCCAAATCACCACATGACTTGGTGCCTACAGTAGCATGACCAAAATTTACCAAATCATTACCTTCCAAATTGCTCCTCCTTCTGCATTTTCTCCCCGAGTTAATGAGACTCTATTGTAGAAATCTGAAAGATATTTTAGACTCCTCCCTCTTGTATTTCTCATCAAGAGCCACAAAGTCCTACACATTCTACTTCCTAAATGTCTCTCTAGTTTAACCCAAACTTTCCATCCTGCTTCATGAACTATTTTGCATGATAACCCTGAGAGTTCTGCTTATCTCTTTTCTATCTCATGAATATTTAGTCCATCTTCTATACTGGTATATAAATTATTTTTCATCACCTTCTGTTTGCTTATCTTTCTCGTTCCATAGAGCAACCACTTTCAGGGTTCTAGAAATGGCCAATAAAGAATGCTTCTTCTGAGTTACTTACAATCCAATAGAGGAAACATAATTATAAACTAATTACTATATCATATAGAAAATGTTCTTATTTTGTTGAGCATAAGGTATTCAAGTGCAGTTGTCAAATGTTCTCAAATTGTTGAGCAATTTCAACATCTCAAAAAAGGAATGACATGGGAATCAAAAAGAACCGCCTAACATGGCTTAAATTTTCTCACTTAAAAATGGAAATCTGGCTGGGCGTGGTGGCTCACGCCTGTAATCCCAGAACTTTGGGAGGCCGAGGCGGGCAGATCACCTGAGGTGGGGAGTTCAAGATCAGCCTGACCAACACGGTGAACCCCCATCTCTACCAAAAATACAAAAATTAGCTGGGCGTAGTGTCAGGCACCTGTAATCCCAGCTACTCGGGAGGCTGAGGCAGGAGAATCGCTTGAACCCAGGAGGCAGAGGTTGCAGTGAGCCAAGATTGTGCCATTGCACTCCAGCCTGGGTGACAGAGTGAGACTCGGTCTCAAAAAAAAAAGGAAATCTATGCACTCACCTGCCATCACCACATCCACCTTTCCTGCTAGGAGGTGCATCAAGCTAACCAAACTTTTTTTGCACTAGGCTTTCATCTTGAGATGGTCACTGAAATACTTTTCCAGAATCCCCAGGATTTCAATAAACAAGTTTTGCATAATGCTGATGTAGTCCAACACACTCAGTTTAGAGATAAGCCAAAGAGGTCAACTGATGGGTCTAAATTTAGAAGCTTGTTAGGAGTTTAGTCCAAAGGAAAACCCAGGCCTTCCAAAAGACAGTCCAAGTTTTTATCTTTATGTGGACTCTTTGCTTTCCCTCCTACTCTTCCCTCCCACCACTAGAATGGAAAAATACAAGTATCTTAAATATCTCAGTAATCCCTTACTTTGGTTGGGAAGGGCTACCTGTGAAGCCTGAGATATTAGTCACAGCATAATATTCTCACGAAATCCCAATACCAAAGTTTTTAATCTTGTTTAAAATATCAATAAAACATATGGCCACTTTCTTCAGACAAAAATATGCCTGAAACCTTAAAGTTTCTCAGATCCCACTAAACACTTCCAGGGATCTCATGTAAAGAATCTCTGCCCTAAGGGCTTAATGGGCATTTACTTTGTGTGGTAGAAAAAGAAAAAAGAAAATTCAACAACCAGTATCTGGTCCAGCCAACCTGTAACATGAATATCCAAAGTGATATAATATGTCTTATACTGTGGCTTTATTCCTGTAATATTAGATTATTCTTGCAAGTCAGAGAAATGCTAAGGGGGAAGAAAAATATGATTTCTAATTAAGACCATGAAGCACCTTTACTATTTGGAGTACTTGGGGCTTAATGGGCTTAATGGGCTTAATGGGCATTTACTTTGTGTGGTAGAAAAAGAAAAAAGAAAATTCAACAACCAGTATCTGGTCCAGCCAACCTGTAACATGAACATCCAAAGAGATATAATATATATGTCTTATACTATGGCTTTATTCCTGTAATATTAGATTATTCTTGCAAGTCAGAGAAATGCTAAGGGGGAAGAAAAATATGATTTCTGATTAAGACCATGGAGCACCTTTACTATTTGGAGTATTTGGGGGGTTTTGTTTTTGTTTTGCATCATTACAATTAAACTCTAGAGTAGCAAGGTTTATTAAACAAGTCAAGGAAAAATTTTGAGAGCGGAAATACCCATATAACATCTAGTAAAATAGCAGAAAGATCTAATTTTATTAGGAGTTGTGTGGTCATGATCACAGATTTCCATAGTTTTCTCTTTTGTACTGAAGGTGATGTTCTCTTTATGAACCAACATTGAAGCTCACTAATGGCCACCAAGACCAGTTATGCCTCAGATCATCAAAATGTATTCAAACAGATGATTAGGAAACATATGGCTGGAAATGCCTCATCTATGAAGAAAGCATGGAATTCTTTATGAGCACAGCTATGAAATAATTATGAGTGCCAAAAAAGTACATGGTTTCTAATTGAAGGCATTTGATAGTCCTAGGAGCAAGAGGTAGACCATTAGCTACTCCCCCCACTCCCTTACCCACCACCCCTGGTTATCTAGGTTTGCTTTTGACCATCCATTTCTTATACTGTGCCAAAGGCTGGACTAGCTTAGTATAAAAAGTGAGCCTAACAGGTCATAGGTTGAGAGGGATTTTTCCAGTTGTTTTGGGGGTTGTTTGTTTGCTTGGTGGCATTATTGCATTTTTCTGGTACAAGTAGCATAACACAGAAGTAATGATTTTAAGTTCTAGTCTGGATATGCCTTTCCATATTGCTGCAACATTGGGGAACTATTAAAGACTATATATAAGATGCTTTTAGGCTAGTTTTTGTCAAGCTCAGCTTTTAAAAGACTCATGATGCACTGAATTTTATTGTTACTTCCTCTACTTTTTAAGTATTTTACAACATAAGAACCAGGTGCTATATGTCTGTTAACTTAATTAAAAAGGGTTATATACCATCCACTAAAATTTAAAATAACACTAAAATTTTTTTAAAAATGACTTGCTGAGGTGTTCCTTTGTGAATACTCTCCCCATTCCTTGGGCTGCCTTATTATGGCCATTCTATCCAAATTGGCAGTTCAGGGAATTATTCAGTTCTGGGGTTGATGACTTTTTCCATTTGCCCCAGCTACAAAGGAGTACATGTGTTTTAATGAAGTCATATTTAAAGACCTGGATATTTATTACTGGTATACAAAAAATGAAAGCAAGTAGGCAAAAGATTGTTGACTTTTAGTGATTCTAATATTAAAAATAATTTTAGGCCTGGTCTAGTAAGGTTTATAATAATAGGTGAGTTTTGAAGAGCAATGAGGACTAATTGCATAAGCTTTGCATGAATTGATAAATGGAGAAGAGAAATCATTGTACTTAACCTGCCAGGTTCACATAGTCTTCAGGTATAAAACACAAAGCCATGTTTATTACCTGTACAATTAGCTAATCGAACATCTATGGCAACTTTAAATACTATGAATTCATTACGTTAATCCAAATTCCTGTGAAATATAAGACTGAAAAACGAAAGCAATCCAAGGGAATATTCACTCTTGCTACATAGTGGGGAAAAAATACTTAAAATTTTACTGCCTTTTCCGTTTCACACATGAGGGATCTGAGACTCAGAAAGGTTAAAGAGAAGGCCACAGAGGTTGTAAAAGTTACAGCAGGATTCAAACACAATTCTCTTCAATTTATTAATATCTTTTTCATTTTTCTTTAGTACCCAAATAGCCATGTCACTTAATATAACTATTTTGTTTTTACTTCAAATTATTTCGTAATTTATCATTAAAGTTGTATTTTCAGGTAGATGTAGTTTTTATAACACAAAAAGGCCCTCATAATTTATCTAACTTAGACCTTTTATTTTACAGATGAGAAAACTGTGATCAAAAGAGGCAAATAAAATTTCCTAAAGATTCATAAATGTCTGGTGGCAAATGTGTCACCTAGATTTCCAAAAATCTTTCAAAAATGTTTATGAAATAGCATTACTTAATTAATTCAAGTAGATGTATATTTCAAGTACAAATAATGAAGAAAGAAGTTAATGTTAGCATCATCTAATATTTATTTGACTTATGAAAATATATGAAGTGCATTAAATATGTAATTTGACTAATTGCCTTTAAATTTGGCCACTGTATGAGCATAAATAATAGAATCAAATCTGATAGTATTTGCATATTATATATGCTTAAGTGATTTTTAATATGTAGTTGTACATATTCTTAGGAAAATTTGTGTATTTGATACTGAGACATATTGTTATTGGCTCAGGATTATTGTGTTTTTCTCTCTCCATTTTTTTTTTACATTGAAATTGTTTCTCAATTGGTTCTTCCAAAGAGAATTCTTCAGTTAATTATGTAGGTATTTATTAAGATAATTGATTCATGAAATTAAGATTACCTTTTGTTCATTTGATTTTGGAGGAGCACTGCTATAACAAATAAACAACCTCGTTATTTGCCACTTTTTTTCCAGTGACTGCTCAGGAAAGAAATTAAAATGGTACATCATCAGTGGATCTTCCTGTAGAGTAAGATAGAACAACTTTTGCAAATCAAATGGCATGCAACTTCACATAAAAGAGATTTGGCTCAATTATGAGTTCAATCATAGTTCTGTTAGCATAAATCATTTTTCTTCATCCCCAAAGGCATGTGTTTACAGAATACCTGCTAAGTGGTAGGGGCTACGGAAACAAAACTAGAGACATCAATGTATTTTCTGTATTGTGCATACAAGCGTAGAGGGTCATAAAATATCTTTTAGAAAATAGGTTAGATATAGACGCTATTCAGCACTAGGTAACTATATAGTTGTCATTTTAATTCTATGTTAATATGCCCCTGCAAATAAAACTCCATTTGCTCTTTATCTAAATTGGGTGAAAAAAGTTTTATTTCAAACTACAGCAATAAATGTGCCCTTCCTTTTCATAACTCTTCTTCAGAGTATTCCCTGCCCACAAACAAGCATTTTTATACAAATCTAGTGACAGCACAAAAAAATGGTATCTCTATTCTATTAGATTTCTATGGGAACCAAGAAATAGTACAAATATTGATCATGTAAGTAGACTATTATATTTATTATAATATAGACATTGATTACTTCCTGGAGAGCGTTACCTTGTAAAAACTAGGCTACAGTATCATATTCCCACTGAAGATAGTATGGATTCCATTTATTTCCAAAGCATGTCAAGAGATGCCACAGTGTTGTATTTCAATGTACGGACTTAAGTCTCAAATTGCCTGGGTTTAATTTCCAGCTCTGCTACTTCCTGGCTGCGTAAACCTAGACAAATTCTTCACTTCTCAGTCTTTTAACTTCTTCACTGTAAAACAGTGGTAATTACAGTTTTCATTATATAGAATTATTAAGAGAACTAAATGCACTACTATTTCTAAAGGACTTCATAACAAGATCAAGTATGCCAAAAGTGAAAAAGGAAGAACGTGAACTTTGGTGCCAGGCAGAAGTAGATTTGGGTTATGAATCTGTCATTTACTAGTGGTGTGATCTTGTGCAAGTTTTCTAAAATGTGCAATCTCAGTTTCCTCATATGAAAACGAGGACTGGTACACATCAAACCTCACTCGTATAATACACATTCATCCTCTTCTCTTTCCGCATCTCCATAAACTGTTTACAAACATTACTGCTTATGCCAACATCAAATTATGCCCTCCCCAAATTAATAAAAGTGAAATGTTAGATTTGTTTTCATTTACTTAATTTGAATTAACTTAATTTCATTTACTTAATTTGAACATTGTACGCTTTCATGTCTTTGTCTTAGGCAAAATTTTCTTGCTAATGAATACTAAAAAGTAAAAGAAAAAAACTGGCAGATATATGTATTTGCAGGATTTGCTCAACTTCCTTAAAACATGATTAGAATTTTAGTGAATTAATTTAAGGAAGTTTTAATTCAGAATAAAGCAAGAGAACATAACAAGATTCCATTTTACTATAATTGCGATTATGTGATGTTGCTTTTGAAATAATTTCTTTTGGTGGGAAGGTAACTGCGATTTCTTAGCCTTGTTTTACATAAGCCTCTTGCTTTTTATTGACTGTGCGTGGAATCTATCCACTTCTGTGTGAATAGAATACACTTGAGCCTCCAGTTCTTATGTGCTGCTAATCTGACAAGAAATATACTCATCCCAAAATGATTAATTAAGCATCTAGAGAAATCCTTATATTCCTTCTCAACCAAAACTATGCTTTTCCCCATTTCACTGTAGTCGTCAGATGCATTTTTAAAGGGAAATTTCCTACAAGTGAAGGTCTCACAAGTCCATGTATGGCAGTGTGGTGAAATGCAATAAGACTCTCACACTGATATATTGAGCACCCACTATATGCAGAGATAGGTGCCCTATGAGACCTGACCCGGGAGAGGAATTACAAAATTGAAAAAGCACAACTTGAAACTTTAAAGGGTGACTGAGAATTGAGATGAATATTTTCCTAGGAAAATTTTAATCATGAACTCTTAAACTTATTTGTGAAAAACATGTAATTTCATTAAGAAATCAAAGATATACAAATTAAAATGAGATGTCATTTTCCCCAAGGAAACTATTAAAGATGAATACAAAATGTATAATTCCCAGTGCCAAGAGTAGTACAATGGTATGTATCTAACATTCAGTATTATTGGTGTGTAAACTTTCTGAGAAAAAAAGTTGTAATATTTACCTATCTTAAAATATGAATAGATTTTCCTTCAGTGTTTTCATTATCAACAATTAAAAAATGAGAATAGGAAAAAAGATTTATGTACAAAAGTATTCACCTTGGCATTATGTGTTTTAGTGAAGTATCAGCATTGGTCTAATGTACAAAAATAGAGAAATAGCCCGGCATGGTGACACAAGCCAGTAGTTCCAGCTACTGAGGGGGTGGAGGGGAAGGCAAAAGGATCGTTTGTGCCCAGGAGTCTGAGGCCAGCCTGAGAAACATAGCAAGATCCTTCTTTTTATGGATAAATATTTTAAAAAAATAAAGAAATAAATTAACAAATTATAGTATATTTATAAGAGAAAATATTATTCTCTCATTACATACTATATTGTATATTGTAAATGGCTTTAATGGTGTAGGAAATTGTTTTCTTGTTTTGTTCAAATGACAATTTTGAATTTTGAATCTTGTGACTAATTTGTTAGTCCTGCAAAGGCAGTCTAGTCCTCGGGCAGGAAGGGGGTTTGTTTGAGGAAGGGCTGTTACTGTCCTTGTTTCAAAGTTAAACTATAAACTAAGTTCCTCCCAAAGTGAGTTCTGCCTACACCCGGGAACGAACAAGGACAGCTTGGAGGTTAGAAGCAAGATGGAGTCAGTTAGGTCAGATCTCTTTCACCGTCATAATTTTCTCAGTTATAATTTTTAGGGCAGTAATAAGAGAAAAACTTCGGCCGAATTAAATTTAAGAAGTGAAGTGAGTAATGAACGATTCGCGAATCGGACAGTCCCAGAATCACAGGAAATTCACGGAGACTCCAGGGGTTTATAAGCAAAAAAAGGTAAAGTGATGTACAGGAATCGGAAGCGAGGTACAGAAACAGTGAGACTGGTTACAGCTCAGCATTGGACTTCTTTGAACGCAGTTTGAGCATTCAGCAGTCTATGAGTGGTTGAAGTACGGTCGCTGGGATTGCCCAACACTCAGCTATTGTTACAGGTGCATACTACTAAGCTAGGTTTTCAATTTTGTCTGACTATTAAGCTAGGGTACAGTTCATCCACAAGGACTCAAATACAGAAGTACGGAGTCCTTCTCAGGCCATATTTAGTCTGCGGTTTCAATGTGGGTAGGATTTGGTAATTCCTACTTCTGTGCATAGCAGCCCTTTTCCAAATCTGAATGTCTCTGGGCTCATGATCCCTGATCTCCAGGGCTCTCATGCCGTTCCCCCAGCCCAGAATCTTAGCCTGGCATGTTGCTCCCAAGTCAAGCCAGCCTAGCTGGTGCTGACACGCTTTCACGATTGCTTCCCTTTTCGTATTGGCTCTACTCTGCAAGGTTCCTCTCCTGGGTGGTTGTTTAGAGGAATTATTTTGCCTTTCTAAGTCTAGGTTTTCTCCTCTATGAAGTTACATATCCCTTAACTTATGGGATAGTGATTGCTAGCCATTTAAATAGTCATCTATTCTGTGAAAGGACTGTACATGCAAAGCAGCCCCCAGATAATGAAGGAGCCAAGAAACTGTGGGAGCTTTCATGCGCGTCTGTGTGAAGACACCACCAAACAGGCTTTGTGTGAGCAACATGGCTGTTTATTTCACCTGGGTGCCGGCGGGCTGAGTCCGAAAAGAGAGTCAGCGAAGGGAGATAGGGGTGGGGCCGTTTAAGAGGATTTGGGTAGGTAAAGGAAAATTACAGTCAAAGGGGGGTTGTTCTCTGGCGGGCAGAGTGGGGATCACAAGGTGCTCAGTGGGGGAGCTTTTGAGCCAGGATGAGCCAGGAGAAGGAATTTCACAAGACAATGTCATCAGTTAAGGCAGGAACTGGCCATTTTCACTTCTTTTGTGGTGGAATGTCATCAGTTAAGGCAGGAACTGGCCATCTGGATGTGTACGTGCAGGTCACAGGGGATATGATGGCTTAGCTTGGGCTCAGAGGCCTGACAGGAGCCATAGGCTGTTGGCCCTCTAAAGGTTTGCTAAAAATTACTGACATGAAGCGGATTGATTAACAGGAGAAAACGCATACAAATGTATTTAACGTGTATACCTGGGAGCCTTCAGAATGAAGACTCAACTTCCCAAATAGTTACAGAAATGAATATACCATCCTGAGGCCACAGTAAATAATGCAGGCTTAGAATGTGGCCGGAAACAGGTAAATCAAGTTTAATGGCAAGACAGGTTAAAAGAGAGAGAAAGGCGGAAAACAGGTAAATTAAGTTTAATGGCAAGACAGATTAAGAGAGAGAGAAAGGAAGATTTTGGCTAGCAAAAGTGGCCTTGTCATGTAGATGAAGCTTCCCTCAGGGAGAATAGATGGTAAGTGTTTCCTTTCAGATTTTAAATGGTTCAGACTCTCAAAGGAGAAAGGAACAAGGCTGCATTAATGGAGATTCTCTACAAATGCAAATTTCCCCAACTTAAGACAGCTTTGTCAGGCTGGCCAAGTGGCAGCCATTTCAAAATATGACAAAGAAATATATTTTGGGATAAAATGCTTTAATTTCCTTCAAAACCAAAGAACAAGGTAGACAAATCCAATTTCTCAGTGAAGGATGTTTTATTGAGGGGACTTACAAACAGAAGGGTGCTCTTGGGTGGCAGCAAGACAGGAAGATCTTTGCCCTGTTACTTCCCAGATTCTGGGTTTATGTACCTGAAGGAAAGGGTGTATGTGCTCCAGTAAAAAAGTTCAAGGCGCCGGGCACAGTGACTCATGCCAGTATCCCAGCACTTTGGGAGGCTGAGGCGGGAGGAGTTCGACCTGAGGTTGGGAGTTCGAGACCAGCCTGACCAACATGGAGAAACCTCGTCTCTATTAAAAATATTAAAAAATTAGCTGGGAGTGGTGGCACATGCCTATAATCCCAGCTACTCAGGAGGCTGAGGCAGGAGAATCGCTTGAACCCAGGAGGCAGAGGTTGCGGTGAGCTGAGATCATGCCATTGCACTCTAGCCTGGGCAACAAGAGCAAAACTCTGTCTCATAATAATAATAATAATAATATAAAAAATAAACAGTTAAAGGCAAACCTCTTGAACAGACAAAAATGCTATATGTGTCATATAATTTGTGTGGTAACATCAAGGTTGACGTATTCTTACACTAGGGACAGTCATCAGTAAAGTTGTAATCAGGAGGCATTCTGGGGACTGAGGTTAATCAGAAGTCACCATGGTGTATTAGCATTCAAGATGGAGTCACTTTTGTCTCCACAGCATCTTTTTTGGGTCAAAGAATTGACTTAAAGATGTGGAAACTTCAACAGAACTAGTTCACTGAAGGCATATAATTTAACGTTATTATTCAGTCCACAAACGTAGATATTGCCACAAAATATTACCACCTTTGCCATTTAATTCTTTAGTAGTGATAAAAATGCAGTATTTATTACGTACTAATTTCTAACTTACTTTTTGTTGTGCCTATTATATGTTGACATACAGTTTCTTTTTCTTTTATTCTTTATATGGGCATTTAAACTTTAGTTTTCTATAGCTCTTTTCATTAACCTACTTTAAGTTCCATGTGAATAGAAGTGTTTTGGTAGTGAATCTATTTGAGTCTGCAGCAACCTCAATTCTTGCTTCCTCAGAAGAAAGAATTCAACCAAGGGGCATAAGGCAGAGTGAGAAACTGAGGCAAGTTTTAGAGTAGAAGTGAAAGTTTAAAAGTTTTGGAGGAGGATCAAAAGGAAGTTAGGGTACACTTGGAAGCAGGGTACACTTTGCCAAGCAGGTGACTTGAGAGATCAAGTGCACTGTTTGACCTTTGACTTGGGGTTTTACATGTTGGCATGCTTTTGGAGTCTTACATCCCTTCTCCCCTGATTCTTCCCTTGGGTTGGGCTGTCTGCATTCACAGCATCCTGCTAGCAATTGGGAGGGAAGCATGCACAGTGTTTTTACTAGAGCTGTAAGCATGCTCACTTGAGGCGTTCTTTCCTTACCATCCAGATGTTCCAAGAAGGTCACGTACCAGTTAAACTCCACGATTTGCCTCTTAATGCACATGCTTGAGCCCACTTGCCCAACTCCTGAGATCTTACTATGAAGCTGATGAGCACTAGTTTTAGGTTTTTTCTGTCTATTGGGAGACTGCCTTTTCTTGGAGCTGGCTGCAAGCAGTTATTTTACAGAAACAATGTAACAACTGCCTATCACCTGATGGTTGCCTGACATTCCTGGTGGGAGTGGGGGGAGCCCTCTCCTGCTCTGTTCCTGTCTGACTAGCTGCCTACTGAAACAAAAGCATACGAAATTTAGTAATTCCACACTAAATCATTCAGTTATGCTTTTAGCACCAAATTAACGTAAAACAAAATTATATAGTTTATAACCTCAATTTTAAAATATATAAGAAAATCCTCTTTTTCCAACATTTTATTTTGAATTTTTTTGATATTCCCTTTGATGCATTTTTTTATATATATATCGTCCTTCTGGGCTTTGTAAAATAAGGGAATCACCATTTTATTTTTTTTTTTATTTTTTTTTTGTAAAATAAGGGTACCACCATTCTAGTGACAGCCAGTTTTTTTTAGTATTACCACAGCATCAAAGCAACATGTGGAGCATCTGACCTGCATTCTCTTAACTTTGCTGCTGACTTGGGCTGAGAAATCAGATTTCATATGTCCGGGAGTTTGCAGTTGTTTCTTCACAATTTATTTAGAAATCTACTCTTGATAATGTTTAACCCAATTACACAGGAGATTAAATAAGAATTATCTACCTCCTTACCCCTCCTTCATATACACCGAGTATGTAACTCCCACTCTTACCATCTCTCTTCTCCTGAACTTTTCCTCTTGGCTAAGACCTCAGTCCTAGGGAGTAATAATTAATTTCAGCAAGCCTGGTGTGAGGAAAAAGGAACAACAGAAAGCACATAACTCTTAATATAGTTACTTGTTCACACTCCAGTTCTACTCTATACCTGTGTGAGATCATGTGATTCTAGCTTAGTGATTTAGCAAACCATTTTTAGTACATGTCATCCAATGATTTCTTTATAATACCCTGGGCAGATGCATCTTAAGTTCAGATTCCTAAGACATAGAAAAAGTAAAACAGAGGATCTGTTTTAATACAACACCCTTCTCAACTGGCTTGATATTATTTTATCTATTTATGTTGTTTGTGATTACAAATAGGACATATAGTTGCACTTTCCTTTTAAAAATGTGGATTTGTTAACATATTTTCTGTGTTATAGATTAAGTAAAATCATAAAAGGCTTAAATATAAGGAGACTAGTGTCTTCTAAAAGAGTAGAACTAAGAACAGACCAAATTCCCAGTAAGCTTGAGGAACGTGACCTTAAAAAGGCAAGAAATAGAGTTGAGCTCTTTAAAAGTCCACAACTCCAATTCCCCTCACGCTTCTTTATTGTCTCTATAGCATAGTCTACTATCTGATATAAAATATATTTGCTGGCTTATTTATTGACTCCTGTCTTCCTCCACCTAAAATGTAAATTCCGAGTAGTCAGGGAGTTGGACTCTTATTCACTGCTCTTTCTTCAGTACTTAGATTGTGCTAGCACAGAGTGGGTCCTCAATAAATATCAATAAGTCATGATCAAATGAATGTTACCAGTATGCTTTTTTGGAATCTATAAAGATTTGAGGCCTATCATACAATCAGTTTTGATAAATATGCCTCAGGTGTTTGAAAAGAACTGTGTTCTCTATAGGATACATGTGGTTCAATACCAGTATGTTACTTGAACCTATTATCCAAACAACATGTAATTCAAATCATGAAATCCAAATTCTCTATGCCTATATATATATTTTTTCCTACCTAGTCTGTTAAATGCTCAAAGCATTATATGAAATTCCTATAATTATTTTTCCAGATGTTTCCCTTTTATTATTAATATTTAAAATTACTATATTTCTAAGAGTCTTACGTTACATGTTTTAATGTAACATCGAAGACATGTAAAGATTGGTGACAACTATTTTCATTGTAGATTGTAACTCTGATCCAAAAAATGTCCCTCTTTTTAAAAAAATTTAAGTTGTTTTATATTGTCTTTCTTGAATTTTACTTTTTCTAGATTTAATGCTGTTCTTAGTGCTTGCTTTGAGTCTGTGTTTACTTGTGAAGTTTTGTCCATTCATTGATTTTTACATGTCTTTAATATGTTACAATCAATATGTGTTTGGATTTTGTTTCTTAACCAGTCACAAATTCTTCACCTTTTAAAAGTAGAATTTATAACAGTTACATTTATTATAACTGCACTCTATTTAGTCTTATTTGAACTTTTGTTATTTTATTATTTATCACTGTTGGTAGTTAACTTTATTTTCCTAGTTTTTATTATACAGATTCTATGGCTTACTTTTATTTCCCAGTTAGTACAACAATTTTTAAATCTGTAAAAGTAAGTACATCTGTATACACTCTGCTTCTAAATCTAAAGTTAAGTTCATCAATTCATTAATCTACTACTTACTGAGCACCTATTATATACTAGAAAATATTCTAGGCAGTTGGGATATATCAACAAAATACACAACACATGGAATTTGATTCTAGTGTGTTGTTTTAAAGAAATTAGAAATAATTATAATTAATTTATTGATAAAGTAGAAAATTAAATAAAGTCTTTTTTGCTTTTCTAATTTAGTGTAAGGAATTTCAAATACTTTATCTTCACTTTTATTCCCTGCCATCCCAATTTAAAGTTATTGTCAATACAATCTACGTGTTTAGACCCGAAAGCTTACATTAATATTTATTTATAGCTTATATAGATTCTATTCCAATATTACATTTTGTTTTGTTCATTTGTCTATCCAAAAACTACAATTACTTATACTGTTAATTATGTTTAACAATTGTATATCACACCAATCCTTTAATGACACCATTTTCCTATGTTAAAATTCTTGCTTTTGATTCATCATTCAGTCAGCTGGAATTCACCTTCAAGTAATATTTGCAAAATGAACATAACTTTCTGAGCCAAGCATATCTGAAGTTAGCATTCTATTGTTTTTATATGTAAATAAATATTTGGTTAGGATACTTTTTTTTTTCTTCTTGAGACAGTCTTACTCTGTCACCCAGCTGGACTGTAGTGGCATGATCTCTGCTCACTGCAGCCTCTGTTGTATGAGTTCAAGTGATTCTCCTGCCTCAGTCTCCCAAGTAGCTAGAATTACAGGTACTCACCACAATGTCTGGCTAATTTTTGTATTTTTGGTAGAGATGGGGTTTCACCATGTTGGCCAGGCTGGTCTCAAACTCCTGACCTCAAATGATCTGCCCGCATCGGCCTCCCAAAGTGCTGGGATTACAGACATAAGCCACCGAGCCTGGCGTATATTGCCTAATTCTAAGAACTTACATGTATGCATCTAGCATGCTTGTACTGTATTTCTCTTGGCCCCTTTCATCTAGAATTTATGCAAGAGAAGGTCCTGTTAGTAGGGGTTAAACATTTGGATTCAGCTATTCCTGATTGCATTTTAGTTATTACATCATGTAACCCAATACATTTCTTTTGTTGCTGTTACTCTTTTTTGCTTGATTCATTTTTAATATTTCCTTTTGTATTATTTTTTTAAATCCTGGATAAAACAATAGTTATTATTTCTTTATGTGTTTTAGCATGGCAGAAAGAAGGGTAGTCGATATAATTGTAAATGCTAAAAACTGAGTCAGCCAGAGTGTACACCAATCAGCCATCCAGCCTTAGATCTAACAAGAGGGTTTGGCTAGTTGACAAATTCACTGAGTAGGACCAAGAACAAGTCAAACTCATATTTTGACAAACTGCAGGGATGGATACCATGCTCAAGGAAAATAAAGAAAAAGAAAACATTAAAAGTAAAATAATATTTTTCCTTTTAAAAATATTATCAAGCAAAAACAATAGATTATCATAATAAAAGAAAAGCAGATCTCTGAAAATGATACAGGAACCCCAGAATATAATTTTTAGAAATTGATACTCTTTATAGAATGTACACTACATTAACTCTGAAACAGAGGCATAATCAGAGAAAATAGATTTAATAAAAAGACATGAGGCTGATATTTCACAATGGGTGTGTATAATAACGAAGGATACCAAGAGAATTAAACAGTAATGATAGATTTTAAGTTCACAAAAATTGATGCTAATAAAGAGTGGAATCAATACAATAGAAAACTGATTCATTGCATGCAGGTCATACTTAAAAAGTTCACTTGTAATATAGAAAAAAAAACAAAGTTCAAATGAAGAGAAAGAACATAATATATATGATATTAAACATATAGATCTAACTTTAAAATTTTCTAAAGAAATATATAAAATTGGAATATAAGTATAATAAAATGTAATATGGAAGAATTTTGTTGAGTTGAAAAATTGGCTCAATTATCCAAATTGAAAGAGTCCTCCTTATAATAAGCAAGGATTAAAAAGAAATATCTATATTTAGATAAATCCTGAAAAATTTTTAAATTACCAAGAACGCTGTCATTATACAGGCCAGACAGGAGAAAAGTCTGTAAGAAAAAACAAAACCAACAATAGAATATCTAGAAAGTAACAAAAAATCGCACACCCAGTCTCTCTGCAACTGTATTTCAGAATACGATAGAGCAGCATCCATAGAGTTTTGGGAGAAAACATCATGACCCATGGATATTACACTTAAGAAAATTTCTATTCTGGAATATTCAAGGGCTCAGAATATATACCACCCCTGAATTCATTTTGAAAGCAAAGTAGGGGTTCAAGCACATGTTATATGTAAGAGAATTTGTGGGTCTTTTCATTCTTTGATTCCAACTCAGGAATCCAGGTGGACTGCTTCCTGTCAGGGGAATTTTGCAACCCAGGGGATATACGTGGCTCTACCATATTCCTCTGCTGTTTCTTTTCTGCTTCCACATTTCCACCAATTTCCAAAATCTGTTCCTTGTGCAGTGTCTTCTACTTTACCATTGAGATGGCCTCTTGTAACTTACTTAATAGTCATTAAGTAAGTAGTCACTTAAAGTAACAGGTGCCATCCTCATCCAACCCCTTCTAACAACGACGAAACTTAGTTTCAAGAGTTTAAAATAGCTTTGAACCCTACATTTTTATTTATTTCCCTCCTAGAAAAACAGAGAAGATAAAGTTTCTTTATACTCATTTTAACTGCTAGAAAATTTTATTCTAACTCTTTGTAACTTTTTAAAATTCTTATTCATAACCGGAGTCATTGTTTTTTTCTAATATGAAACAGGTAGTTTATTTTTGCCTGTTTTATATATTTTTTCTTTTTCAGGTTTTAAATTTTATTGAGTGTATTGCTTTTATAGTAAGTATATACTTGATTAAAATTTTTAAAAATAGCTTTCCCACAGTAGAGATATGGATGCCCAATTAGGTGTATTGACCTTGGACTTCTGAGCCAGGATTCTTAGAAGCGGAGTTTTCTAGCCATCATTTAGACCTGCGCTTATCCACCAATTAAAAAAAAATAAGCACCTTCCTAATACTTCGTATATATAAAAGAACAAAATCAACACAGTCTTTATTCTCAAGGATATTACAATCTTTTGGGCACACAGGTAGTAAATTGATAAATCCCTACCCCCCAACATCCAACATATCTTTTTTTTTTTTTTTTTTTTGAGACGGAGTCTTGCTCTGTCACCCAGGCTGGAGTGCAGTGGCATGATCTCGGCTCACTGCAAGCTCCGCCTCCTGGGTTCACGCCATTCCCCTGCCTCAGGCTCCCCTCCCGAGCAGCTGGGACTACAGGCGCCCGCCACCATGCCTGGCTAATTTTTTGTATTTTTGGTAGAGACGGGGTTTCACCGTGTTAGCCAGGATGGTCTCGATCTCCTGACCTCATGATCCGCCCGCCTCTGCCTCCCAAAGTGCTAGGATTACAGGCGTGAGCCACCGCACCCAGCCCCAACTATCTTTATCAATGTGGATGTGTGCCAGCAGAGCACAGTAGCTCTGTTTCGTGAAGCAGTTCTTAACCTATTTTCTCACAGCAACGGAGCATAATGGTTTTGAGCATGGACTCTGGAGTCAGAGAATCTGGGTTCAAATTAAGACTCTACTACTTACCAGCAGTGTGATTTTAATGTGGTGATAATAATACTGGCCTAGTAGAGTGCATCGGGATTGAATGAGTCAACAGTTGTAAATTGCTTAGACTGCTTGGTACACCATAAATCGGGGGTCCCCATCCCCCAGGCCACGGACCGTGCCAGTCCATGGCCTGTTAAGAATCAGGCCGCACAAGAGAATCGCTTGAACCTGGGAGGCGGAGGTTGCAGTGAGCCAAGATTGCGACACTGCACTCCAGCCTGGGCGACAGAGTGAGACTCTGTCTTACAAAAACAAAAACAAAAAATCAGGTGGCATAGCAAGAGGTTAGCTGCAGGCAAGCAAGTGAAGCTTCATCTGTATTTACAGCTGCTCCCCATTGCTCACATTACTGCCTGCGCTCAATCTCCTGTCAAATCAGTGGCAGCATTAGATTCTCATAGGAACCTGAACCCGATTGTGAACTGCGCATGCAAAGGATCTAGGTTGTGTGCTCCTTATGAGAATCTAATGCCTGATGATCTGTCACTGTCTCCCATCACCCCCAGATGGGACCATCTAGTTGCAAGAAAACAAGTTGAGGGATCCACTGATTCTACATTATGGTGAATTATATAATTATTTTGTATTACAATGTGGTAATAATAGAAATAAAGTGCATAATAAATGCAATGCACTTGAATCATCCTGAAACCATTCCCACCCCCATCCATGGAGAAATTGGCTTCCACAAAACTGGTCCCCAGTGCCAAAAATGTTGGTGACCACTGCCATAAATGATCTAAAGGTGTTAAGTGAAATCCAGCATGATAAACTTTAAAATTACTTCTAGAAATAAAACATTCTTGCCATAGCTTAACTCCCTGCCTTGATTTTCATTGTCACTTCAAGCTTTTTATTTTTTCTATGTCCTTTTTCTGAATTTGAAGCAAAGATGAAAAATGATATGTTGGAGTTATTCAGTCAGACACCATTTTTAATCACAAGTCTTGGAAAGCTGAATAGATTATCTGAGCAGGCCCAAGCCACTGGTGTATTTAAATATTCACATATAGACATTTCTAATACCCAAAAAGAAAGTATGCCCTTTGCCTATTGCTTTGATAACCCTTTGCTGTAAGGAAGGAGATCATATTTAAATTCCTCCTTTCAAACCTGTCTATCTTCCAAGATCCAGAGCTCACAAAATGACTTAATGTGGCTTGTTAGGCTCGTGGGTGGGCAGGCTGGAGACTCAGTCACTATGGCAATGACAGGTTTAAATAAACAGTGCTAGTAATATAAATAAGCTGCTGCCACAAAGCAACACTTTTAAACCAAACACAGAACCACATTTTAATGACTGTAAGCTTAGAAACTTTTAGTTAATATTAAATTAACTAGGTCTCTATGCTTCGGCTTTCTCTTTCTTACAAAATCTTAAAAATTCCCCTACGTAATTCCTTTTCTATTCCAGTTTCTTTTTATACATTTCTAATATTTTTTTTCTGGAAGTCCCATGAGGTTGGTTATATTGCAGTTTCTTGTCAATTACAGTATACATAATTCCTTACTCTTAAGAAAACGGCTGCAGAATACTTGTTACAGAGAGATAAAACATTTTAGTAGTTCTTCTGACATTCTATTTGAATGGTAAGTACCCCACAAAAACGACAATTTTCCTGAGTATACACAATCAACACATGTTAACACATTTAGTCCTTACAACTTGTTGAGATGTTGCCTCATGCTACAGAGAACACTGTTTCACAGAAGTCAAAGAGCTCACCCCAAATTCATACCACTTTTGGGTGACAGAACTCTCATTTGGACTCAGATCTTCTGATTTTTTTTAGGTCCAGGGCCTCTGACACTTCCATCATTATAGGGGAAGAAAAAAAGCTGAATTTGCTTTACTTCTGTTTCATTTTTGTGTTTCATCTCTAAGAATACATAACTCATAACTGAAAGTAGACTCTTTTCTTTCCTAATAAAATAAATGTAGAGTTCTTTATATTTCAGTATGCTTTTTAATTCAGCTAATGGCTAAAGAAAGGAAAAGAAGTAATAGTTCCAATAAAGCTATTTTTATTTATTAAAAAGTTTATGTTCTTAGTCATATGTTCTGGATTCTGAAAGAAGAAGTATTCATTTAAGAACAGATAAACAAGTGATAACCTTCCTGTTTAATTTGTGGGAAGTTTAAAAAGGTCAAATATGATGCACAAAATTTTCTGCATGATGCTTGTCATCTACTAAGATGAAATTTTAATTTGGGAAAACAGTAATTAAGAATCTTTCCTCTCTTTACTACAAACACTGCATTTTCTTATTGTTGAGAGTTATATATGCTCACTGAGATAGAAATACTGTACAGAACAATGTTTTTCAAATAAATGTCTTTTAATTATTACTTTATTGAAGAAAATGCCCTTTAATAGTACAAGAGAATAATTGAAATAAAAGGAAACAGTGTAGGTAAAATAATTTTTAAAAGGAGATGATTAAAACTGACTATTACTACAAACAATTGTGGTTAGGGGAAATTTAAAAAGGGGAAGTCATGGATGTGTAAAATAGGTATATTGAGTCTCTTAAAAGGCAAATTTAAAGTGTTGCTAGTTTCTGACCAGATATTAGGACAAGAGATGACAGAGAGACCCCCATTAAAATGCTTGGTGAGCACTCCAGAGGCCGCCTTTGAGTTAATCGGCAATTTTTCACAGACGACATCTAATCTATGAGTATAAATTACTTTGCACTCTTATTATTCCTTAATTGAAGTGCACCAATGTGAAATTGCCGTAGATGTCGCAGGAATGATTCTAGCCTCAATTAACTTGGGTGGAATTGAAGCCCTTTTTTCCCTGAACTGGGATTATTGTCTGACATCTTGTATTTATTTAAATTGTTGCTAGAAATTAGAGGGAGACTGTGTGTGACTAGGTGTTTTATAAGGATGTTCTGGAGCCAAAAGAGCATCTATGCAATCTATTTCTATTTTCATCTATACCCATTGTATGCTGCTGTTTTGTGTAACAGATGTGCCTCTAGCAGTAGCTTAATCTCCCTAGATTCCATTTGGGAAGTGGAGATTAATAGCACTCATATTTTTTTTAAAGTGCCATTTACAGTCTTTGTAATTTTTAGTTCAAAAGGCAATCACCCTATTAATTTTTTAAACTAAGTCTCCTACATAGCTATTTTTGTTTAATATATAAAACATGATTTAGGCTTTCTTTCTAGATTGTAGGGAAGGGCAACATGAGTGAACTCTACTGTGTATCCAACTTTACCCATCCTAAAAACTATTGGAAAAATATTTTACCAATAGCTATTTAACATTAATAAGTAACTGAATTAAAATATCTTCTTCTGTTTTTTCCTAATGAGTGTCATTTGGGAAAATATTCTTGGTTTGTTTGTTTTCACCTGGAATTAAAAACCATGAAGAAAATAAACCCAGTGTCTAATTACACAGTAACTGAATAGATACGTGTAAAATTATCTCTACAAAGACTATAACATGCTGATAAAATTACTCCCAATTCTCAACATTACTAATAAATATTATTGATATCACAGATTATATATAACTAGAGGTGTTTTCTAAAAGTAAATTTTATGAGGTCTCTGTAATAACAAATTGATCAATTTGCTTCAAATATTCTGCCCACTTACTTTACACATTCTTAAGACCTATAACCAGCCTTGAATGTTGTCTCTGAAAGTCTCCTATTAGATGGAAAGGTTACCTAATATGGCAACCTAATAACATATTGTGGAAGTTAATTGACATTACTTGGAGACTGACATCAAAGGTGATTTTCTCTAGCTTCGATAGAATTGTACCCATTGTCAATTTGATTCAATGTACATTTATTGAGTTTCTATTATGTGACAAGCCCTAGGGAGACACATTACATGATCCTTTTTCATTCAATATAATTTAGCATAAGTTCATTTAACAGATTATTTAGCTAGTCTCAAACAAATATTCTAGGAATGAGAATTGTAGTACTGTTTCTAGACATCACTGGATACTTGCTGAGGCTAGAAGAAAGCAGAAAGACTTAAAAGAAATTTAGAAATGGCAAGATTCCCACTACATTTTTACTTACCTATTTTGAGTCAGTCAAATTCAATGAAAATCATTAATTTTTCAGTATATTGGTTGCTCTGTATATGATCTTATCTTTAAAGCCAACTGTTTATTATTCCAAAACCAGCTTTCTATACATATGCAAGATTTTTGAGAAGAATAGACAAGGCCATTATTCTTGAGGAAAAACTTACTAGGATGACCCTAATTCCACTTTTTTAAAAATAGAGACAGGTTCTCACTCTGTCACTTAGGCTGGAATGCAGTGGCCTGATCACAGCTCACTGCAAACTCAAACTCTTGGGCTTAAGTGATCCTCTGGCTTCAGCCTCCCAAGGAGCTAGGACTACAGGTGTATGCCACCACACCTGATTAATTTTTCAATTTTTTATAGAAATGAGGTCTCACTATGTTGCCCAGGCTAGTCTCAAACTCCTGGCCTCAAGTGATCCTCCTGCTTCAACCTTCCAAAGCATTATGATTACAGGTGTAAGCCACTGTTTTTAGCTCCTAATTCCATTTTTAATAAAGCTATTTTTTTGAAGCTTAGAGGAAATACACTCATGAATGAATGGATGGTTAAATGGTTTGCACTGGGGAAAAATTGGTCTTGATAATCTGCTGATGGTCACGTTGATGGATTGGATCAGCAGAAACCAAAGAAAGCATAGCTGGTTCACTCTAGGAATTTGACAAGTAAATTAAACTAATCCAACCTAAACACCCATTGATCTCATTGATCCTTAGCCTCATTATGCTATGGTCCATGCAGACATACAGAGCAAAATAATTCCTAAGAACCAATAGCATAGAGCCTATATAATTGGAGTATCTCCAAATCTTAAGGTTGATACATCTTAAGCATTCTCTAAATTACTATGGCTCATTTCTACCTATCTTAGGAAAGACTGTACATGGCTCTTCATGATGCCAATATAATTTTTGAGGTATTATTGTTTTTTGGTGTTACTTGGAGATCAATATCAAAGGTTCTTCCTCAGTTTTGACAGAACTGTGTCCATTTTCAGTTGAAGTCAATGTACATTAGTTGAATGACTATTATGTGTCAGGTCCTGAGGATACGTATCATCTGGAAGCTGTAAAACTAGTCCCTGACCTCAACAGGCTCACCACTCATTGAGCTTCCATTTAACACAGGTTCTTCATTATTATCTGGCTGAAGGTAGTGTGGGTGGCTGTGAAAGATAAACCCACCTACATTTTTCTGTTAAGAGTCTGTCTCTCAAAACTCTTCCGAAGAGCCTTTTAACAGGTCTTTCTTCTTCCTGCTGTCTCTCACTCTACCTCTACATTGTATTCAGACTTCTCATCTAAATGATTTTATCAGTTCAGCCAGAAGTCTGTCCAGTCCTTTAATTTTACTTACAGTTATCTATAGCCTCTTGGTAGTTGACAACTGTCAGCTGGACCAACTTACATTCATTATTCACTCATCAAGCGACCCAGCCTGGAGATGAGATAAAGAGCCCAAGCCAACAGTCCATTAAAGCTATCTCAGGAAACCAAAAACAGCCATCTCAGCTGGCAACTACCCTGGCTGTGAAAGACCAGACATTTTCAGGCTCCACAGTGATGGTTACCACTCTGCTTTGCTCCAATGTCTGACCTCATCTGAACAAGAACTGAAAGGGTCTGTAAATCTTCCTGAAAGTTTGCAGATGTGTGATGTATATTAATTAGGTTCTTGAAAAAGATAATAATCCATAGGACATGTTTTTAGCCTGTGTCTGTACTCAAAAAATAAGCAGACTAGGCATGACTAATTCATTCATATTGGCTGTTAGCAATTGACATGGATCACTGCACAATCAGTTTAGCTTTGGCACTGATAGGCACTGGATTTCTAGCTCCAACTTCAGATTTGCAAGTGGAACTCAGCTAGATGATAGACAAGTAAGGGGACATGTAGAGACGATTACAGTGCTAAGACCCCATTTTCACTTGGGAGAAATGATAGCCAGATTCACTTATTTTTTTTTTATTCTATAAATTTGTACATATGGCATACTGTGTGTAGAGATTGGCAGGGGATATAAGGATGATTTCTTTTCTTTTCCCTCAACCTTCTCAAATGTTTGTAGTCTAATAGGGAACAGAGTCAGGCAAATAGTTGTTTATAAAGAATATCCACCATTAATATGCATAGTCACCAATTCAGCATTTATTGAGCACGTAAGATGTGTAGAAAGTGTGCTAGGGATACGTTGCATAATAAAGAGCACTAAATATGGACTGTATAGGCTGGGCACGGTGGCTCACTCCTGTAATCCCAGCACGTTGGGAGGCCGAGGCAGGCGGATCACCTGAGGTTGGGAGTTCGAGACCAGACTGGCCAAAACAGGGAAACCCCATCTCTACTAAAAATATAAAAAATTATCTGGGTGTGGTGGCACGTGCCTGTAGTCCCAGCTACTCAGGAGGCTGAGACACGAGAATCGCTTGAACTTAGGAGGCAGAGGTTGCAGTGGGCCGAGATCATGCCACTGCACTGTAGCCTGGGCAACGGAGTGAAACTCTGTCTCAAAAAAATAAAAATAAAATACTGTATATTGGAGCTACAGCTCTATTATAAAGAACTCTAAATAAAGACTATATAGTGTAGGAAATCAGAACAAAAGTGGGCACTATAATCCAATATACAATTTTCATATTAGAGTTTTTATACTATTTCCATCCTGTCATCCTCTCCACTCCTGCTCCTCTGCTTCCTACTCTGTGGCTTCTCCACATCCAGGAAATTTGTGATGGTGCCATATTTAATTAAAAGTTTCAGATGAGATTTGTTAGGAACCCTAGAGGGGATGTAACAATTCCATTAGTGCCCATATATTTGTCTCTTAATGGTACAACCTTAGACTCTCAATAAAATGATGCACGTCTCAAGTCCTATTTTGTAGTTATTAAAAACATACCTTTCATAGGTTCTTCCCTTCCCCCATCTTTTCTATTATGTCACTGCTTCATTTATGTATAGCCATGAGCTGAGAACTGCATTTATTCCTTCATTTTTATTTTAACATGATTGCTCTAATTCACAAGTTACTTATTTCCCATGCCTCTCTACACTTGGTGCCTTCTGTGGTACCTGTCTCATGCTGCCGATAAATTTTCTTTTGAACTGAACTATAAGATATGTTATGAATGTACTTAAGAGAGTTTTTTCTCCCTCTTAGAACCATATAGTACTAAACAGGAGATGGGAAGAATGGAGCTCACAGGGCAAAGATCCAATGTCAGTCTCTTCACATTGCATGACAAGTGAATATGGTCCTTTCTTGAAATAAGGCTAGACAGTTCTGTCCCCAGGAGCTCTGACAGAACACTTTCTTTGAGATGAGTGCTCATATCAACTGAAGCTAGTTCACATTTCCTTTAAAATTAATGTAAAATTGAATGAGTACTTTATCCACTTACCTACTTTGTAAAAAGTGAGTCCTATTCTACTTAAATGAAAGCTAAAGAAACCACAAGTCGTTAGCCTGGAAATACTTTTGATGAAAGACCAATTTTCTATTGAGTTATGTTTAAAACCAGGGGAGTTTTCTCTCACTTTCCTTTTTTGCTTAGTTATTTTTCTCTTCTTTGATTGTGCCTTTGTATTATAAGAAGGAGGCTGCTGTGTTTCATTGTCACAAATGGGTCATGCATTTGTTCCAATGTGTGACCTCTGGAAAGGAGAAGATTATATTATCAAGGAATAGAAGGTTGTAGCTTGGATGATTTGTTAAGGAAGAAAAAGTTAAGTGTTCAGCAGAGAGATACTGAGAAGAGTAGGAAATCTTTTAGGTTGTCACAGCAGAGGAATATTTTGTTCAAAAAAAAGATCATACATAAAGCCACACTTCATTATTAAAATATTAAGTGCACACTTTTTTTCAGGGCAAAGTCCTTAAGTATTACTCTGTCATTAACTCACTAGGGAACCTAAACTCTTATCTTCTAATCAGGGCTATTATATCAATTAAATGAAACATGATATGCAAGTACTTAGCCAAGTGCCTAGCACAGAGTAATGGTCTCAATAAATTCTAGTGATACAACATAGGATTAGTCACCATTATTATTAATTGCTATATGATAGAATGGGCATTACTAAAATATAATTAGTTCATATTCTGGAAAGATCAGACAAATATATATGTATTCAAGTGAGTTTTTTATTTGAATTGTATTTATTTGATTTCAGTTAAGGGGTTTATTTGTTTCGGGGGAAAGCATTGCAAAAGACAAAATTATTGCTTGAAGAGCGAGCATCTGTTGCAGAGGAACTTTAAGATGGCAAAGGAAACACAACTAGAAGGACGCTGGCATCACTGAAAGCCTAGAGGAAGACTCTGAGGTCTGGAAAAGGAAGAAACAAAAGTCTGCACTGCCTGAGTCAAAGAGACAGAGGAAAAAAGAAGGGAGAAGGAGGTCATATTAGTGAAGCAGAGTTGGTGCTGGGCCTTGAAGCTGAGTTTTAGAAGTTAACATTCTTTACTTCTGATCATAAATAATTTAAAAACTACGGCCCATCTCGGGGGAAAGAAGCAGCTGTGACCCAGGATATACAGACAATCAAATATTGATCACCCTTTCTACCCTTAGAGCCTTGCTTGTTCCTCTGAGTGAGGTTTCTCTGGGAAGAATCTGACATGCTGTTTTTAATAAGGAAAAGGCTTTTTTGTTTTGTTTTGTTTTACTGTTGAGCACAATATGACTACACCAGCTTAGCCTAATAGTGAATCAAGGTTTCCTCTGATTGTCAAACGTGCACCTATAACTGGTGCTGATCATTTTTTATCAGTCAGTGCATCACATGTGCTCTGGTGGAATCCATCTTCCATCACAGGAATATCAATCAACTGTAATTTTAAAAACCAAAAGGAAACTATGTACAAAAATAGGAAAATGCTATATTTATAACTGTAAAATATTCACAGAAATGATTAATACAAAATGAACATTTTTCAAATAATGTTTATTTATTATCGGATTTTCAGTTCACAAGGTGTCATGAGTAATGATGTAAGAAAATTCTTTGTAAGAAATGGTTGGATAGCCTTCCTTAATATTTAGGAAAAAAAGTCTAAGCCTGTTTACATTCAAATCTAAAGCTGAACACCTGGCCAGAGCTTGTTGTAGACCTTTTGGTGAGCTCCCGCTAATTCATAAAGTAACTTTGTGCAAATTAGAAAAACATACCTCCTGGAGGCAGACTGTCTTGTGCCATTACAATCTCCTCAACCAGGAGGTAGCCCTGTTACATGGGCTACCTTATGGCACCTGGGCAAAGCTGGGCAATTGCAATATACCAGCTGGCCTTTCCTCTTAGATGAGCTTGTTGCATGATGATATTTCTTTTGGCATGGATAACAGGTAAAAACCCTAAAGAGCACATTATTTTCTGTAGAATTTATAACATTGATTTTGTTATAATTAACTTTATTTAAATAAATTGCAAATTAAGCTACTATAATTTGGCTCTGATCAACAAATATCCATCTACATTATGTATTTATACACTTATATAAAAGTTGGAGACTAGTTCCATGCAACACAGACAAAAAAGAATTAGATTGCTTTGCCTGAAGAGTAAAGAAAGTATTTTCTTTGAATATCCTGCCAGAGGAACCTGCCAGATGTTTTCCATCTTTTCTGAGTGCAGAAAAAAAAGAAAACTGGCTTAAGCTATGTAGATATTTCAGCTCTGGAAAAAGTTTCCTGGCAAAGAGAATAATAAAATTAGTTTATAACAAAACCTTTTTTTCTCAAGGTAGATAGAATTTTAAAGGCAAGAAGAATAAGCATTTTATTGGCCCACATTTTAAAACCCAGTTTTTCCTTTCCTTTAGAAATATAAGGATAGTTTCTAGATAAAATCAGCATTTTAAACTGTAAGAAAAATTAATAAAGGTATATAAAACAGGCCTCACATATTCATTTCTTGTCATAAAGAAACGGATTTTTGCCTGGAAAAATACCCCTACTTGTCTAGAATAGTTAAGTGTGGATAAAATATAGTCTGGAAGAAAGGGCAACAGAGTAGGTAGTTTCAATTACTAGATTTTTGCCATCATGTTTCTATAACAAAAAACACCATTACATAAAAATAGTAGATTAGTAAAGCGAAAAGGAGAGGAAATGTATAAAATTCATATTACAACAAAATATTGTTATATAGAAATAGTTTACTAGTAAAGCAAAAAAGAAAGGGAACATACACAGTATAGTGAGTTGTTTGAGTAAAGAAATCCACAACCTATTTTTTTCCTTGACTAGCACTGGACTAGAAAACAGAAAAACTAGGATCCTAACCAGCTGTGTGAAATCAGGCAATTTACATTCCCTCTCTGATCCTCAGTTTTCTCATTTGAAAAATTATATGGTCACCCTAGTTACTGAAGTCTCTTCCAGCCCTAATATTTTTGTTGGAATTCTTTACAGTCTTTATCTTTAAGACATCAGAGTTCTCAAATTTTAGGATACATCAAAATCACCTGGGAATTTGACAAGACAGCAGATTCCACCCTAGAGATTCTAAGCCCCTCTCCAGAAACTGATTCAGTACATAGGCTTCAAAGCATCATTTTCCACATACTGTCTCCACGGTGAGATTGCAGGAAGGTGAAAAAGGGAGAACAGGAGACGTGTCTTATTAAAACTATAAATTAAGTAACTAGCACAGTGTCTGGCAAAGAATAGATGCCCAACAAATGTTGATTTAATGAACTATTTTTCATTAAAAGATTCATGTTCATGATATTAATTGATTTTCATCATTATCTGATTCTCTAGGAGAACGAGGGGATATTTCTAACAGAGGGAAAATAGTCTAGGTTGCTCAGTACCTACAAATTGATGTAGAAGTGCTTTGTAAAATTAGCAAATGTTTTAAAAAATATTTCTTTTTTTAACATAGCTCCCCTCCAATCTTCAATGTAAAAGAAAAAAAATGAATTCTGTACTTGTATACTTTTTGTAAGTGGCATAATAACAATATACTCTTTTTATTCTGAAAAAGGACTCACTCTTTACAGTAAAGTGCTGGAAAATCAAGCCGTCACTTCAACCCACAGCATCTGTCTCTTGCACCATCTCTGCCAAATGTCACGCTTCCTCTCGGGTTTGATTCTGCTACTGTATCTGGGAGAGTATGCCTCGCTGCATAGCTTGTAATATCCGTCTCTGTGCCTTCCAGTCTCAGATTCCCTCTCATTTCACCTCATGTATATTAATACAGAGATTAGTTTCACTTTTTTCCTTGAATAGCTAATCACTTGGCAGCCAACATCCAACTGTGGCATTACAGGTCAAATCAGCTGAAAAGGACAGTGACTTCAAGCAGGAAAATAAAATGCTTAGTGAAAACTGCACCCAGAACAGGACCTCAGACTTGTCACCCGGACATGAAAGATTTATTTTCAATTACAAATCTGAGCTTAATATGAGGGCACCCTGGGGGAGATTCAGATCACTGCCTCTTCTAAATTGACCTTCTACTTGTTCAATATTTCCTCTCTGCTGAACAGCATTCCATCACCCTCTGAGCTGAAGATCCATATTAGCTGCTGTAGTCATTCCAACCCTAGGAAAACTTTTGAAAAATTTCTCTAACTGAAGGCCAAGTTACATGAATAATTTTCTCCTTGGTGAGCCTTCACTGGCTAACACAGCAATAGATTTGGGGCTTCAGACAGTACCTCCAGAGGACTGCAGAAGCCAATATCACCATGTTGCTTAAACTTGAGTGGAATCCGAAAGCCAAAAATCATTCCAATTTTCAATATTAGGTGGATTAATTGTAAACAGCTAACTCAGAACTATCATATATCCCCTTGGCGTTAGTAAACAAGATTCCTTGAGGCTAGCTGCTGATACTGCTACACTGGCTGCTGGAATCAGGGGTTTGCCTCAGGATATTTCAGTTCCTCGTTCTAGTGCATTTATGCGCACTTAGCAGATGCACCAAAATACATACCATATGGCCCTAATATAGGGTTCGCAAACTTGTCTCTTAAAAACTACTGATTGTAATTTCTTAGGAAAAGTCCTTTTTAAATTTTTTTTTTTTTTTTGGTAATTTAAAGTTTAAGGTAGTGAGAAACTTGAATTATCTTTCAAGTTTTATCAGAGACCTGATTATTGAAAAGTAGCTTAGTGTAATTTTCTTTCTTCTATAGCTTTCACTACATCTAACTTGAGACTTTTCTCTCTACATGTGTTTCTAGATCATTTGTTGTAGAATACTTACACCATTCTTGGTTTTTTCACCTTTGAGTCTAATTATTATGCCCATAATCATGGCTAATTGTGTTAGATGAAAATAAACATATTACCTTCACTTAGTTAATCTTATCGATATTTAGGTTTTCCATAGTGATTTTATCTACATAATGTCAGGAAAGGTAGATACAATCTACCATTGTGTCTACCAATACAAAAAAAAAATTGGGTCCAGTTTTTCCTTTCCTTTAGAAATATAAGGATAAAATCTAGATAAAATCAGCATTTTTAACTGCAAGAAAAATCAATAAAGATATATAAAACAGGCCTCACATATTCATTTCTAGTTTTTGTAAACACAGTATAGTCTAACTATATTTGTATTTAGGCTATGCATAAAGAGAAATCATTAACTAATTCTCCCTTGTTATATATATATATTTTTTAACTACTTTTTTTCCAGAATCAAAGGTGCTTAGAAATAGCCACCTTTAACTTCGTAAGTATTTATGATACACCTACTATATGTGTGGCACTTTGCCAGATATGGGGATGGTGTTAAACAAATTTCCAACTCAGTGTTGGTACACACCTACAAATGAATGTCTAGATTAAACTGGGTGTTTTAGAGGAAGGTAGGATAACTATGTCTGAAGTACTCCCAAAAAACATTTAAGCAAAACCTTAGAGACAGAAGGAGTTGATCATTTAAATAAGTCAAAGATTGGGAGGCCGAGGTGGGCGGATCACAAGGTCAGGAGATCGAGACCATGCTGGCTAACACGGTGAAGCCCCATCTCTACTAAAAATACAAAAAATTAGCCAGGTGTGGTGGCGGGCGCCTGTAGTCCCAGTTACTCGGGAGGCTGAGGCAGGAGAAGGCCATGAACCTGGGAGGCGGCAAGTCAAAGAGCAGTGGTACTTTGCAGAGAGGAATCTGTGAATGAGAGTGACAGTGATAAAAATCAGCCAAACTCCCTCTGACTGCAAAGACTAGAATATTTTGATCAATTTTGAGATTTAAAGAGAATATTTAGGTTATTATAGAACTAAGTCTTTTTCTCTTTCTTTATTTTCTTCTATTTATTTATTTATGTATTTTTGAGATAGGGTCTCACTCTGTCGCCCAGGCTGGAGTGTAATAGTGTGATCTCAGCTTACTGCAACCTCTGATTCCTGGGCTCAAATGATCCCCCCCATTTCAGCCTCCTAAGTAGCTGGAACTACAGTCATGTACCACCATGCCCAGCTAATTTTTGCAGTTTTTATATAGATGATGTTTTGCCATGTTACCCAGGCTGGTCTCAAACTCCTGGGCTCAAGTGATCCGCCCACCTCGGCCTCCCAAAGTGTTGAGATTACAGGCATGAGCCACTGCTCTTGGCTTTCTTGAACAGAAAATTTCTATTCAAAAATTATAAAGGAAGTTTTAAATGTATTGAGCATAGTGTATGTTAATCTTCTCCCATTCCCAGGGTATCGTGATAAGTCAAAGGCCAAGTTCATTAAGCTACATGCTCCATCAGGCAACAGAATATAGTAATAGAAGTCCTATCAGGAAGTTCATTCATTTATTATTTATTTATTATTTCATGAAATATTTATTCCATGGAAATTAAGCTAGGTGTCAGGAACACAAAGGTATACTCTGTTTATTCAGGGGACATAGGCCAATACACCCAGTGACAACAACTTGTCAAGAGCGCCAATGGAAGTAAATCCAGAGATTGGTTGCTTAATCATCTTCTCTATATCCTCCAAAATGCTGTCCCACTTCTCCGACAATATTTGAAATGTTCAAAGAAAGCTGATTCCTTGCCCTCCTCATTATCTTTAATTTTTCTAGTGACATAATCTACATAACTCATATTACCATGCTATTTCCATAATCTATGAAATTTAAGCCATTAATAATATTTTTTAGCTAGGATGAATTATAGGCATTAGTGATTTCAATTTTTATTTGGTGTGTGCATGTGTGTTTGTGTGTGTATGGCAGTGTGTTGGTACTTCTATGTGCAATGTATGTGAGATTATTTAGTATTGTTCTAGATTGTGGTTTTACCCCATTTTATGCCTCTTTTTTGGAAATGAAATACCCCTATACTCCAAAACTTAGGAATAAGCTTCAGTTTCTGTTTCCTGTAATTACTAGAATTTTGAAATAATTTTCACATGCAAAAATCAACTCAAGATGGATTAAAGACTTAAATGTAAAACCCAAAACTGTAGAAACCCTAGAAGAAAACCTAGGCAATACGATTCAGGACATAGGCACAGGCAAAGATTTCATGACGAAGACACCAAAAGCAATTACTAAAAAAGCAAAAGTTGACAAATGGGATCTAATTAAACTAAAGAGATTCTGCACAGCAAAGAAATTGTCAACAGAGTAAACAGACAATCTATCAAATGGAAGAAAATTTTTGGAATCTATCCATCTGACAAAGGTCTAATATCCAACATCTCTAAGGAACTTAAACCACTTTATAAGAAAAAAACTACCCCACTAAAAAGTAGGCAAAAGACATGAACACGCACTTCTCAAAAGAAGACATAATTGCAGCCAACAAACATATATAAAAAAGCTCATCATCACTGGTCATTAGAGAAATGCAAATCAAAATCACAATGAGATACCATCTCACATCAGTCAGAATGGCTGTTATTAAAAAGTCAAAAAACAACAGAGGCTGATGAGGTTGTGAAGAAAAAAGAATGCTTTTACACTGTTGATGGGAGTGTAAATTAGCTTAATAATTGTGAAAGAGAATGTGGCAATTCCTCAAAAACCTAGAGGCAGAAATACCATGTGACCCAGCAATCCCATTACTGGCTATATATCCAAAGGAATATTAATTGTTCTGTTATAAAGATATATGCACACATATGTTCATTGCAGCACTATTCACAAATAGCAAAGACATGAAATCAACCGAAGTGCCCATCAATGATAGACTGGATAAAGAAAATGGAGGTACATATAGGCCATGGAATATTATGCAGCCAATAAAAGGAATGAGGTATGTCCTTTGCAGGACAGGATGGATCTGGGAGCCATTACCCTCAACAAACTAATGCAGGAACAGGAAGCCAATTAGTCAGAGTTGTCTAGAGGGACAGAACTAGTGGAATATATATATATATATATATAAAAAATATATATATAAAAAATATATATATAAAAAATATATATATAAAAAATATATATATAAAAAATATATATATAAAATATATATATATAAAATATATATATAAAATATATATATATAAAATATATATATATTCAGTTTCTGTTTCCTGTAATTACTAGAATTTTTAAATAATTTTCATATGCAAAAATCAAAACACATGTGTGATGGTTAATACTGCGTGTCAACTTGATTGCATTGAAGGATACAAAGTATTGATCCTGGGATGATCTGTGCAGCAACTTTATATATATATATATAAAGTTGGAAAAATAATAATTTTTATAATTACCTTTTGTAATTTTAATGCACATTCATTAAATTTTTTGTAAATTAAATTAATTTGATAATTACTAAGTATTTAGGAATTATATATGGGAAGACCATTCAAAAATTTTAACTGGACAAATAAAGGAAAGCCAAAGTCCCCTAACTACTAGTTAGAGGTTTCTTGTAAAATTGCTGTGTTTATTGGCCAAAGAAAAGATGTGTTCAAAGGTAATGGGTACATGTCAAAATGACATAGGAACCAGCTTTGAGGGGCTCCCATTAGCCATATGTGGGACAATTGTAGCATCAAAATATGGCAGTAAAAGATTATAACCACTAGAACAAAATAAGAACCCATGAGTCCATAATGATATAAACAAATGAATAAGTGAATAAAAGTTGAAAAGAAGAAAAAGCTTTTTTTAACAGCCAATTCCAACTAATAATAAACAAATGATAACATTAAATTTTCTTAAAGATCAACAGATGTTAAGATTAGTGTGCAAAAGTGATGAAAAAGAAAATGTTTATAGTTTCAATATATCTATATACTTTATACTTATCCCTTGCAAAGGGAAAATAGTAACTTTCTAATGGAGAAATGGCAAAATTACCACCCTAACCAAACGGTCAATGGGCAAAGCAACATCATGTGCCTCCTGCTGTAGTGCATGGAGATGAAACAACATTTCTTCACTAATCTTTTACCAGAAATGCATAACCTGAATATAATTATGAAGAAACATCAGATAAACCCTGATTGAGAGACATTATATGCAATAACAGACCTATATTCCTCAAAAAATGTCAAAGTCAAGAAAAATAAAGACCAACAAACTGTTCAAAGTTAAAAGGACTAAATAGAAAACTAAATTCAACATGTGAGTTCAGGTTTGCTAGGAGAGGGAGAGAAAAGAAAGGGAAGGGAGGAAAAGGAAAGAAGGAGAGGGTGGAAGAGGGGAGAGTAAAAGGTATTATGTTGGAGATATGGTTGAAGTGTAGACAGTAGCTCTTTCTACCATTTTTTAAATGTTTCTGTAATACTGAAAGTATTAAAAAGTTTTAAAATCACTAAATCAGTCACAATAGCTTTTATTGAGAAGACTATAATATTATCAGCATATAATAAATACCAGGTTTTCCTAGTCATTCATTAGGGGGACATTTATCCTCTCAAAAAATCTTGAGATATTAGAAATAAAATATGGAAAATAATCTAGTCTAGCCAACATTCTTGCTAAATTATCTTGTCATTTTTATACATTACCCAGACCTTATCTTATGTCTTTCTCTTTTTATTATTTGTGTCTGTCTCAGGGATCAGCTAGTGTGAAATTAAAGACCATAGCATCCCTCTTTCCCACTCAGACCCAGCTATTTTCAGTTAATCCTTGCTACGTCTTTCATGATGATCAGATTTCTCACGTATCACCTCTCTCTCTCGCTGTCGCTCTCTCCCTCATTCTCCCTCATCCTCACACTTTTTTTGGAGGAGATGGCTTTTTTTTCTACTCTCTTTTTTCGATAGCCTAAAAATTGCATCAATTATGTGTATTAGCAATTAAAAAAAAAAACTATTCTAAGGTAATGAATTGCCAGCAAATCAAGACACAATGTCCATTATTTCATCATCATCGTAGTATTTTGGCTCACAAAACTGTTTTTATTACAATACAATTAACTGTTTGGTTTCAGTTCTAAGAAACTACCTACAGTGAATACAAACATGTTTCTTACCCTTAATAGAATTCCTTAAATTTGTTTATTGTATAACAAAATACTCTTACTCTACCTAAAACTAAGAGGGCTATATATATATATATACATACACACACACACACACACACATATATGCACTGAGGGCCATATATATATAGATATATGAGGGTCATATTTTTATATATATTTATACATATATATATATAAAATAACAAAATACTCTACCTAAAACTAAGAGGGCTATATATATATATATAGCCAAAGTATTTTTATACATCTATATATATATGTAGCCCTCTTAGTTTTAGGTAGAGTATTTTGTTATAATATATATACACACATATATATATATATACATACATATATATATGTACATACACACATATATATATATACACATATATATATCCCTCAGTGCATATATATGTGTGTGTTTATATATATATATTTTTTTTCTTTCCAACTTTTAGGTTAAGTGGCAATATGTGCAGGTTTGTTACATGGGTAAATTGCATGTCAAGGGGGTTTAATGTACAGATTATTTTGTCACCAAGGTAATGAACATAGTATCTGATAGTTTTTTCAATCTTCACCCTCCCCCTAGCCTCCACCCTCAAGTAGGCCCTGGTGTCTATAGTTCCCTTCTTTGTGTCCATGTGTATTCAATATTTAACCTCCACTTACAAGTGAGAAGATGCAGTATTCTGTTTTCTGTTCTGGTGTTAATTTGCTTAGGATAATGGCCTCAAGCTCCATCCATGTTGCTGCAAAAGTCATGATTTTGTTCTTTTTCTATGGCTGCATATATTTCCACAGTGTATATGTACTACATTTTCTTCATCCAATCCACCACTGATGGGTATCTATGTTGACTCCATGTCTTTGCTATTGTGAATAGTGCTGCAATGAACATACATGTGCATGTGTCTTTATGGCAAAACTATTTCTATTTCTTTGAGTATATACCCAGTAGTGGGATTGCTAGGTCGAACGATATTTCTATTCTAAGTTCTTCAAGAAATCTCTAAACTGCTTTCTACAGTAGCTGAACTAATATCATTCCACAAGTAGTGTATAAGCATTCCCTGTGATTCACAACCTTACCAGCATGTTATTTTTTGAATGTATGTATTTTGAGATGCCTTGCCAACTCTTTTCCATGGGCTAGTTTAAAAATGTGGTAAATTTAACCCTATTTTGTATATTATAAATATTTAACTTTTTGTCATTTTTAAAAACTTTTTTCTTTTAATTCTTCTTGACTTCATTTTTTTTCAGTAAAAATGGATAAGTGGTTTATTCTACTTAATGAAATAGGTGATAATAAAGAAAATGTCAAATTTGTTAGTTGATTATAGCCACAGTATTTTTATACAACATATATTAAGCCCCCTGCATACTGAACACATTATCTCTTCTAATAATGATAATTTTATGGGGTGGGTACTATTACTAACATTGTCTATTAGGAAACCAAAACTCAGAGGGACTAACTAATTGACACAGTAATTTGCTCACAAACCTGTATTAGTCTGTTTGTGTCGCTATAAAGGAATATGAAAGGCTGGATAATTTATAAAGCAAAAAGATTTATTTGGCTCATGGTTCTGCAGTTCTGTATAAGAAACATCACAGCAGCATCTACTTCTGGTGAGAGCCTCTGGCTTCCACTCATGGCGGGAGGCAAAGAGGAACCATTGTGTCATATGAGGAGGGGAACAAGCCATTCATGAAGGATCTGCTCCCATGACCCAAACTCCTCCTAATAGGCCCCACCTCCTACACTGGGGATCAATTTTTAACCTGAGATTTGAAGGAAACAGATATCCAAACTATACTAACATCCTCGTTATCCTACTAAGTCTGGCTGTCTTTTTACTAAATGTTGGGGGAATCTCAAGAGTCTCTCAAACTTTAGGACCTTGGCCTGTATTCTAGACCAGTATTCTGGGATAGCCTACCGGGCCACATGTCCTCTTATCTCATCTCCAATAAGCCCCACCCAGGATTGTCCTATTTTCCTCTCTTCAAAGCTAATGCCACCCACACTGCATCTTAGAGTTCTTTCCCTCAAGATTGGCTGCTGAGAGGGATTTTTCCTAAGTTCTCACTTCATTGCTGCCATCTAAGAAAGATACATAGACCTCTTTCATTTGGAAAGTTTAATTGTTAGTCTTCATGTGTTAATGTAATAGAAAATTATAACATTAATGCTGTCCTTCGTTCAGCAAACATGTATATAACGACTATCTGGGGACAATTACAGTGGATGGAGCTTCTAGTCCAGAAAAAAATAAAGAATATGAATAACTTATAAATAGTACATTACAAAGCACACACACACATAGGTTACAATGGGAACACTTAAGAGAGATAAAAATAAATATTGAACAGTTAGAAAATTGCAAAATTTGTATAGTTGTTATTGTTCCTGAAGCTACATAGTATGATTCTGAAGTATGTAGTTCCTGAGGACCTTTTTTATATGATAGACGTTGTCGTTTCTTCAATGTCATGCTTTGAAGTGCACTATGTCTTTAAATCACAAGACATATTCCCGCACAATCAAAGCAATTAGAAATGAAGGATGTGATTTCTTTTGTCTCAAAAGCCCTTTTAGAAGAGATATTTCTTCTTTTTTCACTTCTTTGTGAAAGCAGTTATTCAAACTGCACAGGAACTTTGTGAACTTTGAATACCAGGTTTGCTGTCCAGATACACACAGACAGGAAATACACAATAGCCTAAATCAGGGTGTGCTGGATAAACTTTTCTTAAGATGCAGGCCCAGGAAACACTAACAGCCTTAAATTGTGGTGATGGGGGCTGGAGCTGGGGGTTACTTTCTCCCTAGTATCTTGGGGCATTCTTGAAATGGGAATGGTATTCATGATTCAGAGCTAAGTAAATCAGGGCCCTTTTTTCTAACCATTACAACCTAAATTGGGAAGAAATCTGGTTAAAATAAATACTTCAGTCTTATTTGGGGGAAGGAGTCACAAGATGTTAAAATTGAGTGTAACATAGAAGGAACAATCTCACCTCTTTACCTTGGAGATGGTGAAAGTTTGGAATTTGGAAACTGAAAACCAAAGAAATAGCTATAGGTGTTTTCTTTCCAGGCATCTATTTACAGTCATCTTCTTCTTTCCCACTGTACTCCACTGCGTCCAGCTGTCAGTGATCAGAAGCCATGACCAGCAACACAGTGTGTTATTTCTGAGACAAGTCATTAAAGAGCAAATTGTCTTAGAACAAATTGATAAGTAGATTCACCAAAACATAAAATTTTGGAAATACCACCAAGTTGTTTGATGTTAAGATATTAACCTCATTTCAGAGCCAGGTTTTTTTTTTTCCGAAGGATACACATAAAAAGGAAATTATTTTTACTTTATCCTTCATTGCTTTCTAAGAAGAATTTAGACAGTAACCTTCAAGGGAACACAATAGCAAGGAAGCTAGCTATATGTGGTGAATAATTAAATGCTGTGTGTGTGTGCTTTACCCTCCCACGGAACACAGGTTGTCCAATTTGGAGAATTTTTTTATTATTATAGTAAAAAAAATTTAACATTAAATTTGTCATTATTACCATTTTTACATATACTGTTCAGTAACTGTAGTAATATATTAAGTATATTCACATTGTTTAGCAACAGATCTCTAGAACTTTTTCATACAACACTGAAACTCCATACTCATTAAATACTAATTCCCCCTTCCCCTTTCTCCACAGCTCTTGGTAACCACCTTTCTAATTTCTGTTTCTATGATTGTGACTACTTTAGATATTTCATATGAGTAGAATCCTACAGTATTTGCTTTTTTTGTGACTGGCTTATTTCACATAGCCCATTGTCTTCAGAGGCTCATCCATGTTGTAGCATGTAACAAGATTTGCTTCTTTTTTAAAGCTACACAATATTCCATCATATGTATATTTTCTTTATCTGTATTTTCTTTATACATTCATCTGTCAATGAACACTTGGGTTGCTTCCTCTTGGCTATTATATATAGTACTTAGATGAACATGGACTTGCAAATTTCTTGTTGGGATCCTACTTTGAATTCTTTTGTATATATACCCAGAAGAACGATGCTGAATCATATACTAATCCTATGTTTAATTTTTTGAGGAATCTCCAAACTATTTTTGATAAGGGCTATATGTCTTACATTCCCACCAAAACAAGGGTTGCAAATCTTCTACATCCTTGCCAACACTAAGTATTTCCTATTTTTTGATAGTAGTCATCCTGTGGGTTTGAGGGGATATCACAGTGTGGGTTTGATTTGCATTTTTTAATGATTAGTGATGTTGAATATCTTTTCATGTGTTTATTGTCCATTTGTATATCTCTTTGAAGAAATGTGTATTTAAGTTCTTTGCCCATTTTTAAATTAGGTTATTTGGATTTTTTGTTGTTGTTGTTTAGTTGTAAAAATTTCTGGATATTAATGCTTTATCAAATATATAATTTGCAATTGTTTTCTCCCATTCTGTTGATTTCCTTTCTTTTTTTTTTTTTTTTTTTTTTTTTTGATGTGCAGATGTTTTGAAGTTTGGTGTAGTCTTGTTTATTTTTTATTTTGTTTCCTGTGCTTTTGGTTTAATATCCAAGAAATCATTGCCAAATCTAATTTCCTGAAATTCTTAATCTATATTTTATTTTAGGAGTTTAATAGTTTTGGGTTTTTTCATTTTGAGTTAATTTTTATATGGTGTATGCTGAGTCCAACTTCATTGTTCTGTATCTGGATATCCATTTTCCCAGCATCATTTGTTGAAGAAACTGTTCTTTTGCCATTGTACAGTCTTGGCACTTTTGTCAAGAATCATTTGGCCATATATGCCTAATTGTGGGGATTTAAATACATTATATTTTAAACAATTTTGACTCAAACAGAAATAAAGAGAAACTAATCGTATTCTAGCATGAGGATTTTATTTCTGTATAGCCGTGTCACTCCATTAGAAGACAATATTTTTCATAGGTGAGTAGTGACAGATAGAAGGGATAGTTGCTTGCTGAAAGTTTGGAGGTTAATTGACTAATTAGAATGATTTCAAGGGTCTAAGAAGAAAAGAGGAAGACCTGGTATAAGTCTGTGACATGAAGTTTAAAGCAGGAGACAGAGGCAGAATGCAGAGGAAGACATGACTGAACTTGGCAACTGAAAAGATAAGGAGAGTTAGCACATAGGATTTCGAGTTGGATTTTTACCTGGAAGAATTCAAGGTTTTATTTCCACAGTTTTAAATCCTTTTAGGTTTAAGATGCAAAGTCCTTAATGAGCTATTTTTCTGATCCGTATTCCCAAGTCCCTAGAAGGACATCTCACTATCATTCAGAGTCTCATGTCTGCAAGGCTGGCTCTTTAATACTCAGTATGGTCTCTATTTTGAAATACTTAGCAATGTGACTCAAAGAACAAACCACAGTCATTTGTATCCAGGCAACAGCATTGATAAACACTGCAAATTTCTTTTCTACCTTATAGCTTGAGCTACATAATGTGGACTAAAAAGAATATTGTATTCTATTCAGTGTTTCTGGAAATTAACAACTATAAACATAGACACTCAAATATGCTCCTACCTTAAAAAAGAAGGAAGCACAGCTACAGTACAGAATCACTGTCATCTTAAATTTCTGACATTCTAGATGTCATCTCAAATGTAAACAGTCTTTATTTTTTTTTTAACATTCTAAAGATATTTGTACATGGTTGTTTGATTGTATTGTAAGAGACCTAAGTATAAACTGAGTCAACCAATAAACCGGAGGGCTACTGCCTGACAGTTTAAATTAGCTCCTTTCACACCCCTTAGGGTCTGCCTATCAGAGAGTTATCTGAGTTCCATATACAACAGTAGCCCAAGCCAATACCTTGATCACAGTAATTATCTGTTTTTATTTATTTTCCTCTTGTCCAATTTATTTCAGCCTGGTTATTTTTCCATTCCAAGAGCCTATGCACCCATGTTCAATTACCTGGTTTCTCTCTAGCACTTGAAACTAACTCTAGTTGCCAGATCAGGTAAGCAGAAAATTCAAGCTAAGCCTGCTCAGTAGATGTAATCAACTAGTAGTTTCATGTAGGAACCACAAATGGAGATGTTTTTTGATAGACTGAATTTTTAAGTGGGAAGACTGGTATTAAATAAATTCTATTTGGACAAATAGGTGAATGACAATTGTAATAGATATATGAATCAGTCAAATAATTTTTAGCGTAATTGCAATTATGAATGTTGAGAGTTAGCCTTAAATCTAAAATTACTAATTGTTAAAGTTTTACATTCCTGAGTCAAGTAAATTAAGTAGTTGAATTTTTGGGGGAAAATTTTGTGAATTTTTCTGAAAAGGAAAAGAGTTTGTTTTATAGTCATTATTGTTCTATTTTACAAAAATAATAATGTGTCAATGTGTTACGATAATAATTAGTCACACATCCCAGGAACTTAAAATGAGTGTCAAGAAAAGCGAGATAAAGTAGTGACTATCTGTTAAGAATGATTTAAGTGACATTAAAGGAAAAGCCTTCTTCTCCAAAGTAATCATGAAGTGAGGACTCTGTAAAATTGAGTTCCCCAATGACTGGACTGTAGTTAAGCACTTCAATGTAAAGTTTCAGCTAGGGTGATCTGAAATGGTTGTGCTGTTAAGGACATAACAGCTAAGTCAATTTAAAAAGAACTTTAAATGACTACTTCACTAGATAGCAAGGTATAGAATGCTGTCAATGTACATCACTTGGGTAATTAGCAAACTGTATCTCTTTTGAGACAGCAATTTATTTAACTTTCCTCATTTTGTGCCTTTAACTTACCCACAGGATGTTGTTTGAATATACCATCAGTAATCAAACAGTGTATGCAAGTATATATCTCTTTACCACTTCTGAAGACATGTTATTTGCTTGGTCAGTTGGCCTTAATAAAGACAGCTGCTATCAGTTTTTCCTAATATAAAACCCAACGTGCTCCCCTAAATTCACTCTAATGATCAGTTAGTTTCAGATGATGATGTGGATGGATGGATAGATAGATAGATAGATAGATAGACAGATAGATAACATACCCGTGAAATACACTAGAATCAGGAATAAGAGAAATTCAGTACTGAAGGGCAAAAATGGAGCTTGACTGAGTAATCTTGGACATTTTGAGGCTACAGCACAATAACTTCTACCCGATGATTTACTCTATTTTCTATGCTGTGGTTTAATAATGACACTTTTGAACTGAATTTATTTTCTTTAAAACTCTTTCTTGAATATATTACAAGACTTCTTTAGACTATATATAAAGTAGAAGTTACTCTTCAGAGGAACTTTTTTTTTTACAGCACTGTTACATAAACACAAAGCTATTTGACGAAAGAGTGCATCTATAACTGGAATTACAGTGGGGATACAATTTAGTTAATGTAGAAATAATTGTCTGATTACCATGGTTCTCTACATACTACACATTGAATGATGATTATTTTATAAGTAAGTTAATTCCGTATGGATGTAAAGATTCATTTGAATGTAACTGGAGTAATTTGAATGTAACTGCAATTACTTTTGCACCAACCTCATAACAAGAGTATTATGTTCTTATTCTTTCATTCACTCTCTCTCTCTCTCACACACACACACACATCCTTTTTCCTTCAAGAGTTTTTCTATCTAATGTACAGTAATCCTTCCATAATATTGTTTTCAGAGTTCATGCCAATAGTCTGTCTTTACAGACCAAAACATTTGTAAGAGAATCTTTCAGAAATTTAAACTAATGATTCTGTCTTATACCAAAGTTCATGCGATAGCAAATAGAGTTAAAAGAATTCCTGCTATGCTTCTGTTTTGTTTTATTGTCCTCTAATTTATATGAATATTGAGTATTTGCAAATACTTCTATCTAACTAGACACATAAAAATTTCCTTAAATTATTATGCAAATTCAATACAAGAGAATGGGTATGACCAGAAAAATTCGTTTATTTGAACTGTATTTTTTACAACTTTAGTCTTAAGGAAAGTTAACATTTTCAGGATTCCACAAACACAGAGACACACACACAAGGAGTTAGAGCTGCAGTTTTATTTCTTAGAATTTTTGATCTTGTAGGAAAAGAATAACTAAGCACTTTCATTTCTTCAAATTTTTCAAAGTTATTCAGGAGAATTTGTCTTCATCTATTCCTTTCTACAATGATCCTAGAGAATTTCTTATCCATTTATTCAGTTTGGTTGTGGATTTATTTGCTAACTTGGTAGGTAGTGTTATCATGGTTTTGTTTTCATAAATGTAATTGATGTCCTAGCTTATTTTATAAAGAGATATATTTCAAATTGAATAAAATAATTTTTATCACAAACATTGACCCATTATGTTGAATTTCTAAAAGTCTCCAATAAGAGAGAATGAATTTTTAAAAATTAGTTCTATAAACTTGTTGAGATTGGAAATTATATCCCTGAATATAATCAACTTATATCTAATAGGACTCTAAATATTTTCTACATAATATAAAATAGTCCATAAGATGGAGTATTTTATGAAACACTTTCTAAATTTTCATTTATACTGAATGCAAAAATATATTGGAGAATAGATGTTTGCTTTACAAGTTATAATAAACACACTATAAAAGCTATCAGGTCGGCTAAATGAGTGAATATGTTTAAGATATTGCTAAGTAATATGTTTGACTCTCCTTTCTGCAACTTTCATATGTAAAACAGTTGCTCAGATCTTAATGCCACAATATTTTTTCTATCCATCTTCTTTTTTTCAATTGCCTTTGCCATTCTGTCAGTTCAGATCCTTAAACTCTCTCCCCTACCTCCATTTTCTCTCCCCCTCATTTTCAGATTCACCTCATTTTCCTACTCATTTTCAGATTTACTACAAAGCAGAGCTCTGAGCATTCCAGAAATATGTCTCAACTTTTCAAAAACCTTCAATTATTCTACACCATTTCCTAATTGAGTAGCTCCCCTCAGTTGGGCATTTAAAGTAGTCCTAAATGTGGCCTCAAGTCATCTCTGACACAGTAATTCTTTCTTAATCATTGATCACCATTGACAAAAATCTACATATTCATATATATGCAGAGTTCTATATAATTTTATGGAGTTTACAAAATCTTTCTCTACAAGTCTTAGAGAAATACCCGCCTGCTCTACACATTTCCATCCTGCCACTCTGCAACACATACCTAACATTCCAACCACGTTCGACGACAAGTAACTTGAGGACAGACACGGTGTTTTCTGCAAAATGCACATTCACATTAGCCCTATGATACTATCCAAATGTCTCCACCGAGTAGCTTGGCCCCTGGAATGTCTTTCCTGAGGTTTTCAGATGTTTGCATTCCCTTTATCTGTTCCTGTTATCTGTTACCTGGATAAGTTGGGAGGCATTTGGGGAAGATAAATGTCATTTTTCAGATTTCAGCCACTACTATTCTTGCTAAAGTAAATTCTTTCGTTATGGTGGAAAATAATTTTTACTAATGAACTTGGACTGTCCTTACCTTGATTAATACAGGCTTCATTTGTGTTTAAATTTGATGTCTATTTGATTCACGTCAGCTCAAAACGTGTTTTCTAAATTTATGTTTTTCAGGTTTCTTGAGTACAGGCGATCAGGCTGCAAAGGGGAACTATGGACTCCTTGATCTCATACAAGCTTTAAGATGGACTAGTGAAAACATTGGATTCTTTGGTGGTGACCCCTTAAGAATCACTGTTTTTGGATCTGGTGCTGGGGGTTCATGTGTCAACCTGCTGACTTTATCCCATTATTCTGAAGGTAACCGTTGGAGCAATTCAACCAAAGGTATTATGCAGGTTGCAAATTTTGACAATTTTGGTGTCTGCATGCCACCACTATCAGTAGTATGTGATGCTCTGTATATTTCTCTGTTCAAACTGAGTGTTAGGTTGAACTCAATATCTGTTTAAAGCTTTGTTTCTTCAGTTTTTCTGTGCATGTTTAAATTTTCGTCAAACTCTTTTCTGTGTCTCCCGTGGAGCTTGGTAAGGATGCCCTTTCAAGCACACTTCAGAATAGTTAGCATTACAGTTACTCTTCTTTCCTTTAAAGGGTGATTTGAGGAAAAAATCAAAGACGTTCTACAGTTCTGTCATCTTTGTTTATTCAGTGATCAAAATCAAAGATGAGACTTGTTACATGCAGGGATTGTATATAATCTATTTTCAAGACAATAGACATTTTAAACCCTTTATTAGTATGAAGCTAACGAAGCGGTCATAAGCTAGTTTGTCTGAAAACATGTGATTTCACTTGTTGTCTGAGTACAGAATGGATTGTTGATTATTTCGCATGCATGATCCAAAATTGTCAAAGCATCAAGGTCACTGGTAGAGCTTTTGATTAAAAAGAAAAATACATTTGATTCAGTGTTTTTTCTATTTTTAACTCCAAAAGCATTATTTTTCCCCCGAAACTTGGCAAGGCAGCATGGAGTATTGAGGCTGCTGAAATCCATGAAATATTTTTCTCGTTTCCATTTTCTGGCTTTGACATGTTTTTTCCAAAGTGCCTGTCCAAGGCTTACCATGTTGTTCTTTATGAGCTCCATCTCCATTTTACCATGCATAGAATCACCCATTCCGACCACATTATTAATCTGAAATTTCACAAGAACAGAAGAGTATTGTTGGAGAAATTTGCAAAGCAAATACTTTTCCTACATTATTTATGTATAATAGAGAGGAAGACAGAGAATATATAAAAACGTACACCATCTTTTAATTTCTGATCTTTTATTGTCATTTTATATCCAAGAAGAAAGTATATACTGTCAAGTATAATTCATGAAGTGTCTTAATTTGTAAGGTTGAGTTTTGTGATAGGAGCACCAGACATATGGTATTTGTTTTTGGTATCAAAAACACATGAATGTTGAATTTCAAAAGAACAGCCAGTCATTAAATGAATCTATATATTTGGAGAATCATATATAGACTCAATTTATTAACATAGTTTACATAACATTTCATTTACATTAGTAAAATTCTGATTCAAGATGACAAAATAACACAGATGAACATTTCCAAGAGACATTTCATCTGTAAAGAAATGGCTTCTTTTGAAATAATAAACTTAGTGTTTCTTTAATTAAACAGATTAGATTGTTCTAATCTCAGTATTTTTACTAATGCCACTATGTAGCTAAAGCAACACTAAGCCACCTCTACAGGTTTCTCAGGGTTACTTGATCAAAAATTGACGTGAAAGCCACCTTTAGCTAGTATCAAACTGGCATTGGTTTAAGAGATGAGTCAGTTAGTTCATCAGCTAACACTGCCAGTCATCAGCTGATGGTGTGGTAAACAGTAGGAAATGGTTATGCAAACAGTTGAAAATACGACATTTTATCATACACTTCAGGAAAATCTGTCTATCCCTGGAAAAAGACATGAACTTAGGTTTGGCCTAAACCTATCTCCAGACTAAGCTGCCTGATTTTACCAGGAGATGCTGAAAAAAAATCTCTTGAAATCATCAAGCTGATTCTGCCTCCAATGGAGATGTAAACTTTAAAGGCAATAAACCCCACAAAGGGCTACACCAATGCTTACGCCTGGATATACCATGAGTCAACCCCATCTTGCATCCACATAAGAGGCACTTTCACTAATGATAAAACATACGTTTTTCCCATATTTTAGGAATCTAGGTGGCATATTTTAGGATATATTGGACATGAGGTGCCTTTCCCTCTAAATCTTTTTTGGTATATTTAGTTAATGTTGAGTCCCTGAAATGGGAAAGAATATTATAGAAATCACCAGGTGCATTTTAGTTACACAATTTTTATTTATTAAAATATTTTCCTGAGCAAATGTTGATAAACAGCTACATAATTTTTAAAATTATCTGTATTTGTATCATTTGCTCTAGCATACTTTGTTCTAGTAAACTAAAAAATACTTATAAAGATGTCAGAAAACCAAAACAAATGTATATTAATACTGTTAGATTTTTTTAGTATCTTCAGAATTATATAGGAACATGTTATAGACATGTTGAATATATAGGCGTATTAGGTTAAGAAAAATCTAAAACTTTCCTTCTAATTCAGACAGTGCCTCAACACCTTTGTGAACAGAGTTTTTATCTCATTAACACATATGAATAATTAAGCATGTTTTTAAATAACTGAAGCACAAAGCTGTATTTGGAAATTGATAATAAATTTAAATATGTAAAAGAAAATAGATAAACTATATTTTTAAAACAGGAATTTTATCAGAAAAATACCTTAATGAGAAGATAAAGTGCATTTGTAAATTTGAATGACATGCAGCACTTAGCTGTATATGGAACCGTCATTTACAATTCTTAAATGCAATTAAACAAAAAGCAGCGGACCTTGTGCTTTTCATCTTTTATGATAAAAACAGTAGTGTACATTCAACAGTGGCAAAAGTTAAATCACCCCACACTAAATCTTTCTGCTGATGGCTTTTTCTTTAACCTAGTGAAAACACTTCAAATGTTATGTCTTCTTCTGAAAGATGAATATTTAGCATACTATGTCTGACATGAAGATCTGGAAAGAGTATGTCTAAAGTGATATTCTGTTTTGTGTGAATTCAGGGCCAACCCCAGGGTATAAACAAACAGCTAGCCCCAGTCATTGTATGAGCCTTCAAGAATTCCTTTTCAAATAACATCTGGTTAAAACAAATATAGAGAATCATTTTGAAGGAAGATAGACACAGCCAAACTGGAGGAAATATTCCAAACAGACAATGTAGAGTCTGTTGGAGAGTTAAATAGGAGAAGATTGGCCCCATCTGGTTAATGTTGATGATAATGTAAGTATTTACACACTCATTGAAGAGCATATTTGGGACTTTTTACCACTATATCTTCTCCGTTTCTTCTTGCCTACTACCTCTTTGAGGCTTCTTGATCCCTAAAGCAGGTGCCACTCAAAGCACAAGACTTAGATCCACCTCTCTAATCCATTATACCCTGTGGTTGGCTTTGTGTACTTCCCTTAAGCAAAAATATCTCTATCTCCCTGTTTCTTGAGCTGTATCTGGGTTTTTATATACGTGTCTAAAATATCAGATGTTATTGTTTTACCACAACATTACTCAAAGATCATCTAAAATTCTTTGTTGATTTTCCCATAGGACTTTTTCAACGAGCAATAGCTCAAAGTGGAACAGCCCTTTCCAGCTGGGCTGTTAGTTTTCAACCTGCAAAATATGCTAGAATGTTGGCCACAAAAGTTGGTTGCAATGTTTCAGATACAGTAGAGTTAGTGGAATGCCTACAGAAGAAGCCTTACAAAGAACTTGTTGACCAAGATATTCAACCAGCTCGATACCACATAGCCTTTGGACCTGTGATTGATGGTGATGTAATACCAGACGACCCTCAGATATTGATGGAGCAAGGAGAGTTTCTCAACTATGATATAATGTTAGGAGTGAACCAAGGGGAAGGGTTAAAATTTGTTGAAAATATAGTAGATAGCGATGATGGTATATCAGCTAGTGATTTTGACTTTGCTGTTTCAAATTTTGTTGATAATTTATATGGATATCCTGAAGGCAAAGATGTTTTGAGAGAAACCATTAAGTTCATGTATACTGACTGGGCTGACCGTCATAACCCTGAAACCAGAAGAAAGACATTATTGGCTTTGTTTACGGACCATCAGTGGGTGGCACCAGCTGTAGCCACAGCAGATCTTCACTCAAACTTTGGTTCACCTACATACTTCTATGCCTTTTACCATCATTGCCAAACAGATCAGGTTCCAGCTTGGGCTGATGCAGCCCACGGAGACGAGGTTCCCTATGTACTGGGAATCCCCATGATTGGCCCTACAGAGTTATTTCCTTGCAATTTCTCCAAAAATGATGTGATGCTGAGTGCAGTTGTAATGACATACTGGACAAATTTTGCTAAAACTGGGTATGTACCTAAGGAATGAAGTTTATTTTTAATAAAAATGTTATTTTAACCATTTAAAAATAATAGATATTTATGCCCAGATAATGTCATATTGGATTAATACCTGCAAGATATTACATTCCTTTATTCAGAATTAATTCTATATTATGGTGTATTTAAAAGTCATTGCTTTATTATTTCTGGTGTTTTAGAAGCTCGTTAAGAAAGCACATATCTCAATTGCATTACTTAATTACATCTGCTTTTGGTTTTTGAATTATACAAGACTTGTTATTGTTCAGCAGTAATAAATATTATTTTATAGTGCTTTGTAATTCACAACACTCTTTAATCCTTCCAACTACCTTTCTGAATCTGGCAGATCAGGTACTATTAATCCCACTTTACAAGAAGGAGACCTGAGGCTCTGTGAGTGTCATAGAGATGTTCACATGTCTGGTATATAGCAGAGCCTAGTCTCAAACCTTCATCTGCTAATTTAAAATCAAAAATCCTTTCCACTATTCCATGTCATCTCTGCTAGCTTGCCTATGAGACAACTCATATGTATGTGAGTATTTAAATAATTCTTTAAAATCTTTGGGTAGATAGCAGCCCATCTCAGGATAAACAGAGAGAACAAGAATGTGAGACTTACTTGCCTTACATTATCACCCATCTAACAATCTGCCTGCTAGGAGATTTATATTTCTAAATTGACCCAAATTAATGTTAAAACACAATCTAAAGCATTGCTGAGTCATCTATTTAATTATTAGATGTTAAAGTAGTGTGATTTTAAGTAAAAAATAAAATAGCTTTATTCTCATAATTTATCTTTTCCTTCTTAGTGACCCAAATCAACCAGTCCCTCAAGACACGAAATTCATTCATACCAAACCCAACCGTTTTGAAGAAGTAGCATGGACCAGATATTCCCAGAAAGACCAACTTTATCTCCATATTGGATTAAAACCAAGAGTTAAAGAACATTACAGAGCCAATAAGGTGAACCTCTGGTTGGAGTTGGTACCTCATCTGCATAATCTCAATGACATTTCTCAGTATACCTCTACAACAACTAAAGTGCCATCAACTGACATCACTTTCAGACCTACGAGAAAAAATTCTGTACCTGTCACGTCAGCCTTTCCCACTGCCAAGCAGGATGATCCCAAACAACAACCAAGTCCATTTTCAGTGGATCAAAGGGACTACTCAACAGAGCTGAGTGTCACTATTGCAGTTGGAGCATCACTGCTGTTTCTGAACATCTTGGCCTTTGCAGCCCTGTACTACAAAAAGGATAAGAGGAGACATGATGTTCACAGGAGATGCAGCCCTCAGCGCACTACTACCAATGATCTAACCCATGCACAAGAAGAGGAAATCATGTCCCTCCAAATGAAGCACACTGATTTGGATCATGAATGTGAGTCCATCCATCCACATGAGGTGGTTCTTCGGACCGCCTGTCCCCCAGATTACACACTAGCTATGAGGAGGTCACCTGATGATGTTCCCTTAATGACACCCAACACCATTACAATGATTCCCAACACTATACCAGGGATTCAGCCCTTACACACATTCAATACATTTACTGGAGGACAGAACAATACTCTGCCCCATCCCCATCCCCACCCCCATTCACATTCAACAACCAGGGTATAGCCAGATAAGAGAAACAAACTATTTTTTTTTTTTGATGGATTGCAGTAAACGATTACTGAAGATTCCTTGGCTTTCAACCTACAAGACTTACTATTTAAATAAGGAGGAATATTATGTGAATATACATATCAAGAACTTTGGGGGTTTTGAAAAAAATGAATTGTATATATACAAATCAACTTTAAAAACAAATTTCAGTTGCTTGAAGCAATTGTTCTGAATGATACTTTTTCATTCACATTCAAGAATTAATTTTTTGAAGATTTAAGTTACATAATGGAATTAGGCATGTGGAACACCAAACAGGAAAGAACTATGTCTGAAATATAAAAAATAAAAATAAAAAACAACTATGAATATGCACAAGGGACACACCAATGGAATGTCAGATAATTTTCACCAGTTTTTATTTGGAGCCGTTTTATTGTGTAGACCATATTTACATATTTGGATAAGTACACAAAGCGTCAACGCTGTTAATGGCCTTAGCAAAGGCTCATGCTGAAATTTGCCAGTAAAACAAAGAAGTTTAAAGACTGGCAGGTACACCATTATCACATAAGTGCTGTCAGTATAAAGTTGTGGGGATAAAGGAAACTGGATATTTTTAGCACGATGTGCATGATAATTTATATGCTTGGTGGCTGTGCTGCTGATTAAGCCGTAATTAAAATTCTTCTCATCCCATTGGAGTTTTTAATAGAAGCTTCCTCCATCAATTGGCAGAACCTAAAGAAGATTTTAAGGGGCAAAAGTAATTACAATAAAATAATTCACAGTAGTTTCAATATAGAAGGAATTAGCTATTAAAGGTATTTGAAGAAACTATAGGTATAGTGGTGAATACTCGCTGATATGAATCCCAGAGAAAAATTTCTTGTTTTTAATTTGCTTTTCATTCCCATCTAGATAATTTATAGAAATATAACCCTAATTGGACATGTGGTACAGGATCTATAAGTTGCTGTGTTTTTTTGTTATTCTGTATTTTGTTCCTTTTGGTAAGGTGAAGTGTGTCCAAAGAGTTACTTGCAACAGTCTTTCATGATATGAGGGTGCCCCACTATTACCACTCTGATTATAGTTCTGAATTCATTGATTTACTCATGCTGCATGACAAAATGTTTACTAATAACAATTCATTATAAAGTTATGTCCCTCTTTACATCACTTATCTTTCTCACTGAGGTTCATTCACTGGCATTTACTCACGCAATCTCAGTAGAGTACAACGTAGATACAGAACCTAGGAGAGTCAACACCTGGAGGATTTTAGTCTTACACATATGTGTGATTTTAAACGAATATTCTCAGACCACAGGAAACTCTTCATCCCCATGTTGTTTACCAGTAACGGTATATCACAGACCTTTCCAAATGTTTGTATATGTAATCAGATGTACATTTATATTGAAAAAAATGAGATGGACTTAAAGAGCACATCCTGATAAATACTTTCTCTCTTACCTGTACTATATTTCTATTAGACTAAAGTTATGTGATTTTTTTTTTTACATTTTTTCAGATGACTAGCAATTTTGATAGTTTATAAGATAATGCAAAGAACTTTCTCTGACAAACTAACTGCAGTAACAGAAACCTTTCTTTTCAGTTACTCTTTTTCAAGAATGAAAGATTATTATACAAAAAAATTGTATACTACTTGATGGAACCAACTTTGTACATCTTGGCCATGTCACTGGTCATTGCGTGAAATAAAGATAATCTGGATAATGACTATTAGTCCAGTGCTAAGAAACATGATCTTTGCTCATTAAAGAGCTAAAATGTTTATTGCTGTTTTGTCTTTCTTTTTTCTAAAAAAAAAAAAAAAAAGAAAAAAGAAAAAAAGGAAAAGAAAAACAAAGAAACATGACTGTCTCAAAGAGTAATTTTTCTAGATTAGACCAGTCAGATTTTTGAAGACATATAGGTAACTTCCACAGAAAACACAAACATGTATTTAAAGGCAAGTCTCATCTAAGATGAAACTCATAAAACTTCTTTAATGTTATGAATTTAAAAGCTCCAGAAATTCATGAAAAAAAGAAAGATTAGCTTTGTGTTGTTAAATATCTCTTAGGTACAGATGTTGTAGAAATAAAGTGCCAATTGTTTTCAGTTAGAAAAACAGGTTCCGATTCTGGTCATCAAGGAATAGGTCTATTGAAAAGAAATTTGCAATATTTCATGGAATACAAATAACTAGGTTCATAAAATGGGGGTGATTAAACTACCATAAAGTAATGAATAGAAAGTTGCCATGCTAAGAGAATGTAAAAGTGCTGAGCAAGATATTAAACTGACACTAAAAGATAAAAATCTATTTCAAGGAATTTATGTGATTATAATCCCCCCCCAATTATTATCTATCAATGAAATGTAGGTATTCCTCCATAATTAAAAAAAAGTCTCTGTTAGAAGCAAAAGTCTTCTTCAAAATCCAGAGTGATCTACATACAGCTTTTGACTGAGGTGGTTATGCTTTTAAACTAACTGCCAGTGTACACAAATACAAAGAATTGTTTAGCATCTGAAGTATTGTTCAACTGGAACACTGTATTTTACTGTATTAATTAAACAAAACACAAGAACAGAATAGAAATGACAACAAAATAAGATATGAATGAATACTTTCATAAGCATTGCTTCATTTGGCAAAACCATTCTATTAAATATTATGTTTTAACGATGGCCATATTTATATCTACCTACCTATTGCTCTGCATTTATCAATCTACCTATATATAGCATAACTGTCACCCTCTTTATATTAATTTAGGAAAATGATTGAGGAAAACAAAGCATAGCCCTATTATTTTCTCTAAATTAGGGTAGAATAACTTTCTGGAAGATAAAGCAGCCTAGGTTTAATTGCTGTTCACCAGTCACGTGATAAAGTCATTGTGAATGAGTGTTAGTTGCTAGTTTTGAAATTGCAGTCTCTAGTTTTTGGAATGAAAAAGGATGTCCCACATTATACAGAACATTAAGAACTGTTTTTAAAGCTGAAACATAATCTTTATATGCAAGAAAAATAAATACTGTTACTCAATTTTAGCAAATATGTTTAAAATGTATTTATTTAGATAATTTTCTTTGAAAAACAATGTAAGTAACAAAATTAAAATAATATTTTTGGCATTATTTGTTAATTCAGATTTTCCTGCCTCCGATTAAAAATTAGGCAAAGCTGCTTATAATTTATACAAACATTACACTAAAATGAACTTTATTTCATTGTTTTGCTGTTATATAAAATTTTTGCCAAATGTTTACCAACAGATTAATGTTTTAGAGTATGGGGATAGAAAAATAAAAGTGACAGATTTCATAGTTTTAAATCTCTACTGAACATGTTGACTATGAACAAAATCTAACTGGCTACCACAGATATATAACAAAGTTTTTTACTAACTTTATGCAAATTGGAAAATAATTTGCTAAAGCATTAAAAATGTCCAATTTGTAGACATCTTGCTGGCAACTCAAAGCAGAAAATCTGAGTATATATTATTTTATTCCTCATTTCAAATATAAAAGTTGACCAAAATGATGCTTTATTTCAGATTTCCTGATCTGTACGTGAATACAGCAACAACATTTTTTAAAAAATTATCAAGTATATGTAATACTAAAGAGGAAAACAGATGGCACTAATTTTCTTACAGAAGTGAAGTGCTGAAACTAAATTGTTATAACAACAGTTATTTCACCTCTTGGCACGCTCATCCTGACACACGTATTAATATCAAAAAACGATACAAAGAATATGAGAAATGTGTTCCAGCATTAAAGACACTACTACATAGAAATTACTGGGATTCTTTTCTTTGGCGAGTTTCACTGAAATAGTTTCACAGGATGAAATGATGAATTGAATTCTTAAGAAGCTGTCAAATATGGCAGTGTTTTGATGTAATTTTGTTTTCTTCTGTGTTATTGGTTCAAAGTACTGGCCTTTTCCTTCATTTCCAGTAATTAGTTGTTATAGACTATCACTTTTTAATGTGAGTGGAAATTAGATAATTTGGTTATACTTGTGAAAACATGCTTCCAAATAAATTCAATTAATGGGCACTTCCCTGCTGAGATTTTATTATCATTCATTTAATTATCTTGTCAAGCTTTACTGTTACGACAAATGTTTTAGCTTTCTGGTCAATAAACTAAGGGAATTTCTCCAGTAGCCTTATACCTCTCCTGCACTTGATCTGATAGCAACATACACTTCAAATTTCCATCAGAAGTCTCTAAAGAAATTTCCTACTGATGTGAAACATTTGATGGCCAACGATTCTTTTTCATAAGCATTCTGATTTGATTTTATTCTGGCACTTTGCTGTATTTGAATGCAGGCCAGAAATCAATTCCATTTGATAAGAGTTGTGGAGAATACAGACTGGAATAACCATGTGCAGGGCTTAAGTGCCTTTTCCTCCTGAGATTTTATTTATAAAACTTAGCCTTTTTTAATTTTCAGATTCAGATAATTCAATTTAAAGAGTACAATAGGATGACTATATTATAAATTACCAATAAGAAAAGTTTACTTGGACATTTTTACATTTAATTTGATTTTTTAATAATATCAGATGCATCTAAATGGCTTCTGGGAAGGATTGAGGTAAATTTTTGAAAGTGACAATTATATAGGCATCTGACTTGATGGTACTTAAGAATAAAAATTTAAATCTCTAGCAAACTTTAAAAATTGTCCAAATAGTAAGTTTAATTTAAAAGAAGTCTGAAGCTATTAGAGAAAATCATATACTAGATAGGTACATATTTTTTTCTAGTCAGCTATCACATACACCACATAATATATATACCCTACATACTATATGGTTTATATAACATTTATAATGGCCTTTTCAGACCCATATACTTACAAATGACATTGTATAACTACCTACATATGTATTAATGTGACAGAATTTAGTCCTCTGTGGAAAGTCAAACCAAATTGCTAGCAGTTTTGAGTTGAAATGAATGATAACAATTAAAGCTTTTAAGAAATTGGTAAAGGTACCATAACAAAAACTCAGCAGATAAATTTAAAAGAGAGGGACCATTTTTGAATGCCATTTTCAGAGTTGACATCTAAACTAGATGGTGTGTTTAAAAGGATTTTAGTGGTTTTGATTCATCCTTTCTCTGCATTCATATCATTTAGCAAATTAATGGGACATATGTCATGGTTTTTGTAAAAAAGACCATTGGGTTGTCATGATTCAGTTTGTGTTTGGACATCTATGGCTTTCATTAAAAACGTGTTTATTATCATGAATAAATATTACCATGTTTTCCAAGTTGTGTTGACTATTTTTAAACTCAGAAATAATGTATTCTCTATTTGTCTCACACAAAAAGGTTACTAAGATAAGTGTTTTCTTACAGTCTTTGTATTGCTTCCACACTGCTGACAGTTCTGACTCGATAGAAGCAATGATATTTTATGATCTTTTCACCTCTTAGTGAATGCAGGGCAAGAATTTAGAGAATAGATTTGGGGAGCTGGACACAACTTTTCAGAAAAGAGAGAGAGGAAAGTGGGAGAAGGAAAAAGAAAAGAATGGAAAAAAGGAAGTGAGAGAGAAAAAAAGGAAGAAAAACTTCTCAATTTTAAATTAATGACTTTTTGCATCCAAATAGTGTTTTAAATAGAGATGTGTGACAGTTTTTTAAAAAGAAGAGCAAAGGAATTTAAATAAATCCCTTTAAATCATAAATCTATTATTCTTAGAGAACAAAATTAATAATATTTAGGAAGATATCTTAAATTTAATTCTTGATCCAAGTCTTGATCAAATCGTGTCACTGGAAACAAAAATAAAATCTATACTGAAATATTTATGGTTTTGTACTATCTAATCAATAATGATATTGGTAGGAAGACTATGTGAAGTAAGATCATCTCTCATCTGTATATAGCCCAAGATAAGAATACAGCAAAGAGGACATCATAGAATTTCCTCATACATAGCCTAAAGATAAATGTTTCCAATGGCTAAATAAAAGAATTAGCATTGCTTTACAAGTCTCTGTGGCCACATATGGCACCTAATAAATTAAACAGTTAAAAAACATATTCTAACAATTTCACTTTCCATAAAAAGGTTTTGATGTTTTGTAAAATTTGGTGTTGTTTGATATGGTTACTTTTTCACTAGTTTTGTATTCCCTTGTGGTTTGTAGGATGTTATTTCTGAGTTCAAAAAAAGTCTCAAATATACTCTGTGAATGTTCATGTGAAAGCAGTATTGTCTAATGGAATGCTATAATTTGAAGTACTGTCTCAATTTTGGAGAGTTGATTGACTATCCAGTTAAAACATTTCTGTCTCCCCTGAAAATACTCAACTTTGCTCTCAGAGCTGCCTTCCTCTGCACTACAGGGGATCTTCTTACCAGTTACTGTTGCTCCTGTTTCCATGGCCTATCCTATTACTAGTTATGACCTCTTCTCCAAGGGGGTAAAGTTGTGCTGAAAGTCTTAAAAGGTGATCTAACTAACTGGTGCCTTGGGAATTGGCTTCCTCTGTTCCTCAGACAGGTTAGAAGCTAGTGAACATCAATCAAGCAATGAAAGAAATTAGTCATTTCTTCTTTCAACAAATGGTGTCTACTATGTGTTAGGCAACATAATGGGTGTTAAACACGTGGCCAATTCTATGACTTACTAACATACAACTATTGTCAAGTTTGGAATAGGTCCAAACACATGGACTGATTTAGACCACTTTCTATGCTATACTCTGTAGCAAATCATTGTACAATTCCTTGTTTTATCTATTTCACATGTCTCAAAATAGTAAATACAAATCAATATTTCTTGAGTTCAAAAAAATATTAGTGAATTCTATTGAGCCAGTTCACCAGTTAAGGTATGTAGCAGACATCTTTCCAAATAATAAATACAGCCTATCTGAAGTCATGCTATAGTATGCCAATTCAAATTTCATGGAATATGAAATTTCCAGCATAAATCTCATCTGATCCAGCCCCATAAGTGGTTCCTTAATCCTTTGCCACAACCTCAACATGTAATTGTGAAGCCTATCATTGAACACTGCAATGGGTCTGAATTCTAAAACAGCTGGCTGCATTTTGGATTATTTGGGATATCTTCTTTATATTGATTTATTGCTCTTTTTTTTTCTTTTTATAGTCATACCGTCTTCATCGCCTGAATTGATCTCAAATATTTAAAGATAGATAGTTTTCATATCTTCCATGAGTTATTTTCTCCTCAAAGCAAAAAATCCCACTTGCAATACAAAATAGTTCAGTCTTTTCACAATTCTAATCACTGTTCTCCAAATTTGCTCCCAAGCCTGTTTCTTAGAAAGTTTAATGTCTAGGATTGACCATAATAAACACTTATGTATAGTTCATCTCTGCCTAACAGAGCTCCACTATCAACTTCCTCATTACACAAAGTATATTTATTTTAATATAACTTGCAATACTATTACATTCTTTGTTGGCCATAGCATACTAGTAATTCAGATTGAGATGTACTTCCTACTAAAACTTTAAAAATTCTAAACGCACTATTGTTAAGCAAATTCTGTCTTTCTACTGCCCTTGATCATTTGAGTTTTATTGTATGTTCAGGATATTAAACACTATTAAATTCTACCTCATTAGGTACAGCACTACAGCCTATGGAGACCTATCTATCCACCTCAGATTAATGAAATCAACAAAGATGATAAAATTCTATCTTCATCCAAGTCACTAACAAAAACTACCACGCAGAATCAGGTTGAGGATAAATCTCCGGAATAATAGTAATAGAGATAGATAGTGTGTAAAGTACTGACAAAAGCAAAAGGTGACAATTACTAAGCCCTTTTATGTTCCAGGTTCTGTATCACACCCCACAACAAACTCCTACATACCACCCTCAAAATATCTACTAATACTTGTTGATGTGCTTATTCACTAATTCGTTGTTTAAAAGATTTTTATTAGGCATCTCTTACATATGAGTTACTGAGCTACTTGTTAATGACAGAAAAGTGAATAAAATGTGGCCCCTGTTCTCACATTACTAGCAGCCAACTGATTACTCTTCCTCTTTTCTACACACACAGCACAAAAGACACAATCAGATATATTTGCAGGATATACTTTTTTCCCATGTAAAACATTTGCCTGACATCATAGTCATCTTTAGTAAGAAAACTGGGATAATTACTCTAAACTTTCTATTTGGGAATTTCTGGGTTCCTGGTGCATTGTATTAAATGTTAGAAGATATAGAAAAATAATTCTCACACCAATCACCTGTCATAATTAAGATGTGGATTTAGGCCAGTCAAGTGTTGTCTTAAAGTGGGATTCCTTGTGTGAAAAAGTAATACATACATAAGACAAAACAAAATATTTTAAAGTGAAAAGTAAACATCTCTCTTACTACAGATTCTAATCCCTTAGTCTTTTTCCCCAGAGACATTGACTATCACCAATTTGTATATAAATCTCTACAAATATGTCATTCATGTGTAAACATGTTAAAGTGTATTGTCTGTGTATGTATGTGGGGGCATTTCATATATATATATATACATATATATATATATATTCTTTTTTAAAATTTATCTGGAAATGTTCCATGTGAGGACACTACATGTCAGCTCTAAGGAGAAAGTAGAAGAAAATAAAAATAAGTTTCAAATTTCTCCTTAAATTCAAGGCTATTCCAATCAAAATTTCAACACTGTTTGTTTGTTTACAGACTTTAGGTGAGTAAGGGTCAGGAATAGCCAGGATTATTTTGAATCAAAAGAATGAGCAGCAAAGACATTGTCTACCATATTTCATGAGTTACTATAAAGCTATTGTAATCAAAAAAGTGTTATATCAATTCAGAGACAGACCAGTGTAGGATAAAATTGAACCCATAAACAGACCTATGAAGAAAGGGGAACATGGCATATAAATGGAAATACAAATCAAGAGAAGAGAGAGATGCCTCAGCTAACAATGGCTATCCCTTCCCATAGGGAAAATATCCCTATGTCATACTAGACACAAAAATCAATACCAGACAAATTAAAAATATAAAAGCACATTTTAAATGTTTCAGAATGCATAGGAAAACATTGTCATGTCCTTGAAGTAGGGAAGAATTTATTAACAAGACATAAAACAGCATAAACAATAAAGAAAATGAATAACAAGTTAAAATTAAAATGTTAATACATCAGATAACAAGTTTTTTTTAAATGACTATAAGCACATATTGAAAGTAAGTATTTGAAACACATATAAGCAATGAAAGATTAATTAATATGAGTGGATAGAAAATTCCTGTAGTTTAAATAAGGAAAGGACAAATTCACAAGGAAAATAGAGCTGATTAAATACTGGGAATAAAAGACATGTCTGTTTTTTCCCTGTTGCTAATTCTCACAAAAATATAAGGAGAGGACTGAAAAATATATAAACATCAGAACAAAAATAATAGAAAAAGAGATAACAGGTAAGAAGTTCTGACAAGTTTTTGAGAGAGAGAAATTAGATAAACTAAAAAACCTTAAGAATATAATACAACCTATGAAATAGCAACATAAATCAGAATTAAAAAAGAGATGCTTTAATAGAACTCAAGAAAGAATTATAAATAAAAGAAAAAATAATTTTTTAAATTAAGACTAAATTAAAAGAAATGCAGACCAAAGAATGCTTTAAAAGACATAGAAAAATGTTCAAAAAGAAATGGGAATAAATAGTAAAAAGTAGAAAAAAATCTAAAAAGTTTCAAAAAGGAAGGAATCGGGGATGTGAGCTGAGGGGGAGAGGAAAGGAGAAATAAGAAAAAAAACAAGCATAAGTGATAAGAAGATAGAAAAAGAAGACTCAATATGTATGTATATGGAACCTTCAAAAAAGAAAACCAAAACGAGGAGACACAACAAATACAATGAAAGCTGTAATTCAGGAAATCTTTTACAATACAACAGAAAAAGATTTGATGTCACATTTTCAAAAGGCACACTGAATATCTGAAATAACTGATCAAAAATGACCAACAACAAGACATATGCTAATAAGTTTAATGACTATCAAAGAAATAATACAAGCATTTACATCTAGCTAAAATCACCAAATCTCTTAAAATGAAGACTCTTTTGTTATATAATTAGATCATCATCAGACTTCAAAAACAATGCTTTATGCCAGTAAAAATTAAAGTAACATACAAAAGATAAGAAGTTAGAATGTAAGCAAGTTATTTTTATATTCAGCCATAAGCTAACTTTCCTACAAGTATGAAGGGCATGGACAAACTATTATTGGCATTCAAGGACTCAGGGAATATTGTTACCATGAACGCCTCCTGAGAAGTTTACCAGAAAAAGACCTGTAGACAAACAGAAGGGTGACATGGATATAAGGACTGATAATGGGCACTAAATACCAGAGAGCTAACACTAAATGAGGGCTATATGGTGGAGTACAGTGTAAACTGGTTACATGCTCTGACAATGAAGACACAGTACAGCTATAAGAAATATGAAGATCATAGAAAAATCACAGGTAAAAATTTTCATTACTTTCAATAATCATATTTACAGTGGTAGCAGTGCTGTTGCTATTCTGAAACTGCTTTCTGTGTAACACAGAATACAGCAAAGAGGGATATTGTGATATGCTAATTCTATCATCTCCACTGTCTTTGAGAACCAGTACTCTTTAATGTGGAAGAAAGGATATTCTGAATCGGAGTAGAAGACGTTAAGTAAAAACCCACCTTATTGTTTCGATTTTAAAGTGTAACTATCAGAATGAACACTTTAAAAAAATGTTATGCAAACTATGGTCAAGCTAGTAGCAATGAGCATCCTTAAGGACCAGACTGTGGTCTTGAACATTTCCTACTGTAAAAAAATTCACCATGCACAAAACACACATAGAAATAGAGGTCTGGGGAACAAACTGTAGAAGGTGAACCTGGAACATCTTGCCAAAGACTTCTAGGAATATATCTGAAGGACATAGGAACCAATACAAAGATGATCTGACTAAAGATAAGACAGTTTGAGCATCAATAAGGATAATTTCAATTAATTGAAAACAAATCCAATTTAAATTCTAAAGTGAATAATAATTAAAAAGAAAACCTCTACCACTTATGGCAGATAATTGGAATATAATTCATTGTTTTGAAAATTCATAAGTAAAAAGAACAGTGAAATATTTTGTCCTGCCATTCCTCCACCAACTATACAGCAAGGTAGCCAAATGGTAGATGAGAATTTACTCTTTGTAGAAGTATTTCAGCTAATAAAAGAAGGAACTGTTCTATTAGAATTTCAGTTGTTACTTGTTTTATTGCTCCCAGTGAATCAGTGGATCTAGGTATTAAGCAACACAAAATTAGAAATAATGAGTTATCATCTGTCTCCTGGACAGATGTACACAAGATTACCTCTGAAAAGGCTTGCACCCAAAACCAAACCTGTATATGATGAAGTCTCTAGGTTCAACTGTCAGAAAATATATAGGTACAGGAAGTACATCAAAGAAGCATGTTAAATTATACCATGGATATGAAATCAGAAAAATTCACACGATTTAAAATTTTCCCAATTAAATTTTCTTGTTTCCTCAATAAATAAATTGCAAGAAAAAATACAGTGAGAAAATATGTAGATTTTTATAAACTTACAAATACTTTTTAAATAATTTCTGCTTCAGGAAGAATGATTCAGTGATAAAATTATAAAGGAGAGCAAGATGGGGTAACCCAAAATAGTGTTGATAGATAACAGAGGAAATAAGCTGTGATTGAGATGGTGCATGCAGAGGTTTTTTTTGCAGTGGCTTGCAAAGTGCTATCTCTTAATCTGGGTGTTTTTTACCTGAGCATTTTCCTTATGATGATGTTTTAAACCAAACATTAACTTCATGGTGTTTTTCTGTACCTAGATTATATTTTACCATAAAATAAATAGGATTGTAATAAAATTAATAATACATGAAAATGTTGCAGACTTAAAGAACATGAGTTTATTAATTGAAAGGACCTACCAACTGCCCAGTATAATGGATGAAAAAAACACCCGTGAAAGCAAACCATCACAAAATGTCACATCAGAAAAAAGAAGAAAAGTTTCAAAGCTTCCTCAGAGGAACAAAAGGAATTCTCAACATCAGCTCTGGAAGCTAGAAAAAATTGGATAATATTTTTGAGAAAGAATTATGATCAACCTATAGAATTTTATATTCAAACAAAATATAAGTTCACTGTATCAGTCCACAAAGGCATAGATTCAGGAGAGAGAGGAAATAAAAAACCAGGATCACTGCTCAGGAGACTAGAGAACAGCTCAGAGTGTGAAGCTGGGGAGTTGTAGAAAGAATATCTATACAATAAAATTAAAACTGACGTATTTCATCATGTGGAAAAAAGTGTTATTTGTATAGATTTTACAATTTTTTTTTTTTGCTAAATTTGGAAAGAATGTAGAAAACTACACAAGAAAATCAAAATTATTAATGCAGAGAAAAACAGAAAGTACAAGAAATGGAATGTAATCTGTGACTATATATTTGCGCATATGAATATAAGTACAGATAATTCTTCCAAATAGAAAGTTTGGAAAAAGCATATTTTAAGGTTTTTTTCTACAAATTTACTAATTGATTTAAAAAGATGTTATTCAAATTTACATTCCACAGTGTATTAAAGTATCTATTTCCCTACCCTCTAACCAAAAATCAATTTATCAATTTTTTATATTTTCCATTTCAATATAAATGTAATATCATTACTGTATTAATTTGCATGTTTAAATTGAGGTAAAACATCTTTTCTTATGCTTATAAGCCATTGTATTTCTTTTTATATTAGATGTATTCCTTTACTTTGTATATTTTTTCTATTTGTTTATTAATCTCTTCTTATGAAATTATAAGAGTTCTCTACAGATAAATAAAATCAGTACTTTTGGTCATGTGTGTTGTAAATAATTTTGCTCAACTTTTCTTTGAATTTTATGTTATTTTGTGCCAGGCAGAAAATTTTTTCTTGTGTTCAATTATTGAAATATATCAGTGTTTCCTTTGTGTTTTCTGAGTTTTGTTTCTTGCATACAAAGACCTTCCCCATTTCAATACTTATTTTAATTCATTCATTGTTTTTCCTGTATGGACAACCTCATTGTTTATAGTTAAATCTTTGATTTAACTTTAAATAAACTTTAACTAAAAGTTATATTGACATAACCAGTAAGAAAGGGATTTAGGTTTATTTTTTTCCCAGATAAGGTTTTAATGCAATTCAGACCTGAGTTAAGTGGATTGTGTTTTATTGTAAAGCTGAGGACTTTTTATTTTCAGCTACTGAAATTTGTAAGACTGTAGAAGAGCAGGATGCTAGCCAAGCCATGTAAGGCTTATTACTACTACTAACCATCTTCTTACATGCTTACAACTAAGACCTGCCCTCTTAGTATGTGACAACTAATTCCAAACACTATCCCAAAGAGTAAAATTATCCAGCCAGTGAAAGGAAGGCTCTCTGACTTACAATAACAATCTGTACCTGTATTTACATCAACAGATCATATTTTAAAAGAAACTCAACACTAAAATAGCTTAAGAATAACAAGTTTTCTCAGCCCTATAATCAAAAGAAAATCAATGGAAAGAAAATAACTGTGATGGGTAAGTGTATTGATCTAGGTTGGAGTCAAAAAAGGGCAACAACAACAGAAGTATACCTTCACCTGCGCCTGGACTCACAGACCTAAACCAAATGCCTCACAGATGCTGTCGTAAGATTGCCAGTGATTTCCACTAAGTAACGTATATTAAAGACTACAGTAGTTGTGTTGGCATTTTAAAAATACCCTACTTGGTGGTCTTGGGTTTCTTCCCAGCTTGTATAGTAATAGAATAGGCAGTCTTCTGATTCTTCTTCTTTTTTTTTTTTTTTGGTTGCTTAGAAAGTTCTAATTTAAGTGTTTGCATCATTTCTTCATCCGTTGTCCAAGATTCCTACTGCATCTGTGGCTTTCTGGTCATCATTTTTTGAGACTGGCTGTTCGGGCTTATACTCTGCTATATGAATTATTTATGTACATTTTTGCTCTAATCCTTAAAGGGCCTAGGAACAAGAAAAAAATGTTTAAAATGTAATAAAAGGCTCCACATTAGAGTTGAATATTTAACAGAAACTATTTTTGTTCAGATTCCTATAAAGGCTTTTAGCAAAGATAAATGAGCTTATGCCATAAAGCTATGCATGTTTTGAAAAGTGATAAAAGGTTAATTGGGTACCATGTAAGCAAGAGTGTATGTCAAGAAACCCTTTAGTTAGTTGGTGGTCAAGTATATTTAACAAATGTTTATATATCTTATGTCTATATCAAGTTGCCATTCTACACGAAGACTATACAGTGTTTCTAGAAACAAAACAAAAGAGCTTAGCAATGTGTGAACAGTTTTCAATAAAAAATTTGGGGGGAGCTGGGTGAGGGATGAGTTAGAAGGAGAGAACTGAGCTGTCTAGCAGACATGAAAAGATGTGTTAAAGAAGACGATCTGTAAGTATTTTTGCCTCTGGCAAACAAAAGCTGCCTTCAATAATAAGTGCATATGTTTGTTTCAAGGACTATAAAACCATGGAAAAGATTAAGGGCCCTAGTAATTAGTGCTGAAGCTGAAAGAATTATTATTTGCAGAGAAAAACCTTAGGAGGGAAGAAGGAGTCCTGAAGATAATATTGATCAGTAAGAGTGAATCTTGACAATTTCCTCTGGAATTTTCCACAGTCCGAATCCCATGTTAAACTACATTTCCTTCTCACCAAAAACCAAGAAATATAAAACTATAGATTTATATACATGTAGCATGGAGGGAACTATGCTCTCCTACCAGGAAATATACCTTTCATTCTTTGCTATGTAGACCAGCAGTACGATAAAGTGGAGTGGCAATTTGAAGCTCCTGAGATTTTTTATTTTGTTATGAGAATTCAGCCTTAAAGATCTTGGCCAAATCAAATAGTCATAATTTTGTACATCAGATAAGAAGATCTATCAAGTTGCATTTGCCCAACTAAGATGACTTAATTACAAAGGCAACCTTCCACCTAGTTTTGTCTACACTAGCCTCTGTGCAAAAATAACATTTCACTGCAAATCCGGTGTTTCCTGTTTTCCTTCATCACTTCTGCTCTCCACAGCCCCCGACCTTTCTTTTCTTACTTGCAAACTTTTCCTGTCCTTTCTCTTTGCATTCTCCACCTAGCCTTTCTTAAGGTGTAGCCTTTAGCTTTACTCCTGAGTGTGTTTTCATCACCGTTCTCTGCTGCAATACACTCATGAAAATTTCGTGTGGTAAAATCTCTCTCAATTAGACTAGATTTGAGGAATATCCCTCCCATGTGCCCCATTATCTATTTCATATGGATTCTTCTCTTCATTAATCCCCCCTGCCAGTTCATACTTTCAAACCCTCATCCACTCTTACCTAGATATTGAAATAGCCTCCTACCAGGTCTCAAAAATCCTGTATGACCCAGCTGCTGTTTGCACCCAATTCGCTATTCTCTTCCTATGTAACCTGGACTCCAACAACAAAGAAACTGCCTAGAGTTCCTCAAATGCATTGTGATCTTGATCTCCCTGTTCTGGGTATTTGCATGGATTTCTCTATTTTCCCTCTCTTTCCTTGGCCAACTCAAAGTAAACCCTCAGGACAGGGCTCAGCTAAGATGACATCTCTGCTCGGGTAGCCATCTCTGCTTTTTGTGACTCCTAGGCTAGGTAAAATCTTGACTGTCTTTTTTTCTGCCACAATATAAATCATCTTTTATTTTAATTATCTGTTTCTCAGTACCCCCTCAAGGCTACAAACTCCTTGAAGTCAGGAACTATCTCATTTGCTGTTATTCTCCCTATGCCCACTGCTCAGTTCATATTTGGGGGAAAAAAGTGGCGTGTAGAGTTTCTAAAAATATCTTGACTTTGCTACCCCCATGATTTTTCTCATGCTGTTCTTTTTGCCTAAATTTTATCCTTTCCAATTTATTCTCTCCCCAGCCCTATGTGCATGCCTTGGTCTATTAAATCCTACTTATTTTTCCAGCCAGTTTCAGGTATCTCTTCTATGAGAATTCCCTCATGATACCCACTAGAACCGATTTGAATTCCCACTCTTCTATATCCTAATCATGTAGCACGAATCACTCACTGCTTTGTAATATGCTCAATCTCTGTTTTTACTCCCACACTAGATGGATTGAAAACTAGAAACTGTGTTTTAAAATCTTTGTGTTTCTCATGTTATCTATCACAGTGTTTTGCAGAGTTGGTGGTTAATATATACCGAATGAATTATTGTGAAATAATTTCTCAAAGCTATAAACTTCTCTGTGTTTTATCAAGAAAATGTTCAGTCATAGCACGTTTTCCCCCTTGTGAATCTCTTTATCTTTCCTATTCCAACAAGGAAGTATATGATCTATTTCTACATATTTCCCTTAGAGCACTGCAGCAGAAATCTTTCTGAAGATGAGGTGGGAGCAATAGAGATGCGTGAATAATTCTGTTTGGTATAGGTGAAATTGTAATTGGAATTCACATCTCTTCTGCTGCTGTTTCAAAGACTCAAAGATCTCCAGGAGGAACTCTTTTCTCCTCTACCTAATAGCAATGTGGAGATATATGTCATTTTTTATATTCTTCTCTCTCATCACCAACATGACCAAAGCCCTACCTCCCATCCTTAGAGACCTTAGCTTAAGTAAGACATTATTTGTGAAGTCTTCTGTAGTTTCTCTAAGCTGAAAACATTCACTTCCAGCCCTGCATACACATAGTATTATATCCATATCTCTATGACAGTCAACTCTCTTGGCCTCATGTTTCAGTAAACATTTATTCCCAAGTCTTGTTCCCCTTCTAGAGTATAAGTTCCCAGAGGGCAAAATTTTTTCCTGGTTTCTCTATTTCCTTTTACCCATAGAAAAGTACATCCTTTTCTACGTACATATGTGTTCTCTCACTTATATGTATGTTAAATTGTATACAACATATACATAAAGAATATGTAGTCTGGGTGCAGTGGCTCATGCCTGTAACCGCAGTGCTTTGGGAGGCCGAGGAGGGAGGGTTGCTTGAGGCCAGGGGTTCAAAACTAGCCTGGGTAACCTAGAAAGAGCCTTCTTCGCCCAAAAAAAATTTTTTTTAATTAGCTTGGCATAGTGATGTGCGCCTGTAGTTCAGTCCTAGCTATTTGGGAGGCTGAGGCAACAGGATTGCGTGAACCCAGGAGTCTGATGTTACCATGAGCTATAATCAGGCCACTGCGTGCCAACCTGGGCAGCAGAATGAGACCTTGCCTCTAAAGGCAAAAAGAGAGAATATGTATATAAATATGATATATATATGTAGTACTCCTATTTATGTCTTTGGAGTGGAACTAGTATCTATATTAAGCCAGTCTGTTCAACTGTAAAAGTGATAATATGAGATTGATTGATTGATGCTATTAGAGCCTAGATTATTGTACCAACTTATTTTAGTACCATTATCCTCCCTCCTAAATTGTAACAAAATGCTCAAATAGAATTTTGGTTCTATGTCTTAGATAGTCCTTCTTCCCAAAGACTTCCCTGATCCCCCAAGATTTTATATAGTTTTCATCACAATTTCAGAGCCAAAATTATAGCACGTTGTAGCTACTCACTTATTTGACTGCTTTGTCTTTGATTTCCTTGAGGGCATGGACTACATCATAATATTGACTTTTGTGTTTACACTGCTTAGGAAGACAGCTATGGTAGACAGAATAATACCACCACTGCCCTTCGAAGATGTCCGCATTCTAAACCCTGGAACCTGTGCATATATTATCTAACATGGAAAAAGTGACTTCAGATGCCATTGTTAAGAATATTGAAATGGAGAAACTATCCTGGATTATCCAGGTGGGCCCTAAATGTAATCACAAGGGGCCTTATAAGTGAAAGAGAGGCAAGAGAGTCAAAGTTGAAGAAGGATATATAACTACAAAAGCAAAGGTTGGAAGAATGTGTTGCTAGTTTTAAAGATGGAAGGGGTCTGGCATGATGGCTTACTCCTGTAATCCCAGCATTTTGGGAGGCCAAAGTGGGTGGATCATGAGGTCAGGAGTTTGAGACCAGCCTGGCCAACAATGCTGAAACCCCGTTTCTACTAAAGATACAAAAAATTAGCTGGGTGTGATGGTGCACACCTATAATCCCAGCTACTCGGGAGGCTGAGGCAGGAGAATCACTTGAACCCAGGAGGCAGAGGTTGCAGTGAGCCGAGATTGTGCCATTGCACTCCAGCCTGGGTGACACAGCAAGACTCTGTCTCTAAATAAATAAATAAATAAGATGGAAGAGGGCTACAAGTCAATGAATGTGAGTAATACCTAGAAAGTGGAAAAGGCAAGAAAATGGAGTTCCCTCTTGAGCCTCCAGAAGGAAAGTAGCTCTGCCAGCACCTTGATTTTAACCAGTGAGATTCATTTTGAACTTCTGATCTCCAGAAGTGTAAGATAATAAATGTGTTGTTTTAATCCTATGGTAATATACCAGCAATAGAAAACTGACACAACCATCAACACATGGCATGTGCTCCATAAACATCTGTTCAATTAAAGAACCATTAGATATTAGGCCTGAAAAATATCTGATAGAATTAATGGTTGCGTGTAACTATTGAGGGGGATCCTGAGGGAGAAGTACAGGTAAAGAAAAATTACATATTTCCTACCTGAATGTGGGCCTGAAAAAAATGTGTAGGAAACACACCCACAGAGATAGAGGGAGAATGAAAGAGAGAGAGAGAGAAACTCCAATTTTCTGGCTTAGATAATAGGAATGGATTTTTTTGGAATGGATAATAGGAAATATATAAAGAATACACTTATATACTCCTAATTTTGGACATGTTTGATAATAGGGTCCCTATGGAACAACCGGGTAGAGGCAATATAGGAGACAATAGAAATTTTGACTCAGGAAATCAGGGGACATATAATGTAACCCAGTAGCCTTGATAGAACAGAAAATACCTGGAGATAAGACTAGAAAGGCAGTGTGATGTTTCTTAAATGCCAAGAGAAGCCAAACCCAATGCTTTAGAAAGAGGTTGAGAAGAAAATTGAAGGTATTTGAGCTGGAAAAAATGTAATCAAGCTGATGCTTTAAGATTAATCTGGCAACCTTAAATAAAATGGATTGGTAAAAAGGAGGACAAAGCCAGAAACACCATTTAGACTTTAGAGATTACTTTCAAAGGCTATCTCATTTGATCCTCACAGCAGTTTCATGAGGCAGGTAAGCCAAAGCATTATCAAAGCCTATTTTTGTATCATCATAATTCCACTTGTATCATATTGATGACTAGTTCAATCTACACTTAAAGCATTACATACAATTTGTAATGGACTTAACTTTTTATTGTTCTAATCAGTGTGTTAAGATGCTTGGTCAAATTTCTTGCCCCTAGTGTTCAGGTATCATTTGTTAAAAGAAAATCAGGAGAAATGAAGAAAATAAATGGAATTTATTCATACAAATAGTTCAATCCTTACATTACCAAATTGTCCTGAGAAGGGAAAAATAATATTTTATTGTTATTAAATGGAATGAAAAATTATTTCTGTAAATTGAGTTTGATCAGATACTTTCATCAGAAATAATCATTGTTATGATGGAGCCACGTTTGTCCAAACTTATTAACCAATAAAAGGCATTTGGATAAACCACTCCCAACCTTCTGCAGAAGTTCTCTCACAAAGAACTTTGAGATTTCAATATTGAATCTGATATCCATCTGACAAGCCTTTAAAATCACAGAGCTTAAAAATCATATACCATGATGAAAGAGTCCCTGGGGCTAAATTTAGGGGCCAGCAAATCACCAGGAATGATTTGGTCACAACAAGAGAAAGATAACTGGCAGAGTAGTCAGGTAAATCAGGTTAGGAGCTCAAGATTTCTCACCATTACTATTCCCAATTTAATTCTCTCCCTTTGATTTATGGGAGGCTTCTCCGAAGCATTTATGTGAATAATTCAGCAGTTAGAGACACGAGATACAATGTAGGTCTATCTTCATATAGATTAAAACTGGTTCTACAGCTGATGTCACTGATTTCAAGCTCAACTTGGGGTTCACTTTTGACTTAGTATTTGGTTTTCTAAATCATTAATCCAGGTAAGAACACTATTATTTTAGACAAGTTTATTATTGGCAATGTATTTTTTTCAAAATATAAATAGTAGCAATTATTTAGGGGATTTCAGTATTTTAGTAACCAAGAAATGGCCAATATGGACTAAAACCTTATTGCTAAAAGCATGATTTGTGGACCAGCAGCATCAGCAAACTGAAAGCTTGTTGGAGAAGAAGAATGTAGAGACCTCCCATGAACCTACTAAATCAGAATCTGCATTTTCACAAGATCCCCAGATGCACATTGCAACTTGAGAAGCTTGGATCTGAATTACAAACATTTCAGAAATCACTTTAATTTTACTTCTTCAAAACTCTCTTAGCCAATGTTTCTTTGACATCATAAAAGCTCCAAGCCTCTCCAAATTTCTTATTTATTTTCTCTCTTTGTTCGGTTTCCACTATCCTAAATAGCCAATCATCTGAAGAGTTTTCAGGCTCCTCATGCTGGAGCACAGTGATTGAATGCATGTGAGGGCTTATTCTTCTCACAAAACAAACTTCTTGCTTGACTATACACATGCCACATTGCCTTTATTCCAGCTTAGTTTGACTTTGTTTAAATTTGTACAAATCTTAATAAAGAAGGGAGAGAGTGCACAGTTGACAGAAAGAATGAATTGGGATGAGTGAAATGCATTACAGCTCAGTATTTATTTCTCTCTGGTTCCACCTCATGTGTAATAATTTCAATTACTGTGTGTATGATTTTAACCAATTTATGTTAACTAGACATTCATTCATGGAAAACAGATAAACTATGCAATTTAATAAATCACCTTCAATTTAACTATCTGAATTTTCTCACTCAGAGATGGCTTTGGTGTAGCATTTCCTCACAAGTAGAGAAGGGAAGCAGAAGTCTCTTCTGTAGCGATGTCTCTTTAAAAAAAAAAAAAGGGCCATCAGTTTGTTCTTCAGGGAGTGTAGGAAAGTTGAAGCTGGCATGGAATCTCCCTGAGACCAACCCGTCCTGTCTACCTAGATTGTCCACTTGTCCTGATCCTGTTTGTTGCCTCCCACATCCACATCATTGGCGTCTCCATCACCAGGTTACTCATTGAAATCATTCATGTCATCCATGTCCTGCATGTGCTCATCCTCCATTCTTTACTATCCTCCTCATCTTCATACTCCTCCCCCTCATCCTCATAGTGCTTTGAGCCTGGCTCAGGAAACAGGTTGTTGTCTTTCTCTGTGAAGCTACAGGCCTGATGCTGCTGTTCCTGCTGCTGCAGCTCAGTCTCCTCTACACAGGTTCAATATAGATTTAAATCACAATATATCAGTCACTTCCGGGGCAGGAGTGAGGGGAACAAGGTGGATATGGCTTCTAGATTACTGACTGAACTTGGCCAAGTCACTTAACCTCTCCAAACCTGAGTTTCATCATCGTGCCAGGAGGCAGCATCTTGCAGTAATATCTTAGGCTATGGAGTACGCATGGTAGCAGGATGACAATAGGAATGAGTTGTTTTCAGTTTCCTGCAAGGCTATTCATTCTCAGCCTAGATGTTAGGCACAAGGGAACTGGTGTGTACATACATAGAGATTTAGGAGACCTCAGTTCCAGTCCTTGCTTTACTACCACTTGCAACCCTTTGCCAGCCACACATTTTTAGATGATCATTTAGCTTATCTAAGCCTCTATTTCCTAGGTGAGAAGGGAAGCTTCACTTATATTCAATGTCTAATATGTATCACTTACTGATATGGTTAGGCTTTGTGTCCTCACCCAAATCTCACCTTGAATTGAAATTCCCATAGTCTCCACATGTCGAGGGAGAGACAAGGTGGAGGTAATTGAACCCTGGGGGTCATTTCCCCAATGCTGTTCTTGTGATAGTGAGAGAGTTCTCATGAGGTCTGATGGTTTTATAAACGGCTCTTCCCCACTTGGCTCAGCAGCACTTCTCCTTTCTGCGGCCTTGTGAAGAAGGTGCCTTGCTTCCTCTTTGCCTTCTGCCATCATTATAAGTTTCCTGAGCCCTACCCAGTCATGCTGAACTGTGAGTCAATTAAACCTCTTTCCTTTATCATTTACCCAGTCTCAGGCAGTTGTTTATAGCAGTATGAAAATGAGCTAATATACATACCTTTGCATGCTTATATCAGACATTCTTCCCGACAATTCTATAGGACTAACATTTACTTTTTAATACTGAGAAAATTGGTGCTTATAGAGGTTTAAAAAAGTTTCCTAAGATCTCATAACCTGCAAGCAGTTGAGCAAGAATGCAAAGTCAGGTCTGTCTGGCTCCAAAGTCCTTTTATTTGTTTTTCCTCTAGGCCAATGCAGTCTGCTGAGTACTGAATGTTGTAGAGTTCCAAGGAATTAATGAATGTAAAATAACTGTTGATAAAAGCAAAACACTTCTTTTAGCCCCTTTGTGCTGTTATAATACTTCTAGCATGTGTCTTCAAGAGACACAGTCTGAGCCAAACCTGAGCCTGCTTGAACCATGGCTGAGGCAGCCAATGAGTTCTGCTCTGGCATGCAGGGAGAAGAGACTTGAGGTGGCCCAGGGCAGTGAGTGCTAAGATTTTAAGGTAGCCTGAGGTACACCTCCCTTAAAACTGTTCTGCTCTCAAGGCCCTAGCAGTCTGGGCCTGTGGTGGGAGTGGAAAACTCAGATATCTCTGAATATTTGGGGTCATTCTTCCATTTTCTTGATGAATAGCATCTGACCTCCCTCTATCCATACTAATCTATTTATTAAATGCTTGCTTGGCCACACCCTTGGCTTTCTCTACCAAACAAGCTTTATTATTTTTCAAATGTGAAAGCTGAGAATTTTCCAAATCTTTACATTCAGCTTTCTGTTTGATTACAAATTCTGTCTTTAATTTGATTCTCTCTTCTCTCATTTTACTATAAGCAGTCAAAAGAAGCCACATAGCACCCTGAACACTTTGCTTACAGATTTCTTCTGCAAATATCTTAGTTCACTGCTTTTACGTTCTGCCTTCCACAAAGCTGTAAGACAGGCATGGACAAAATTCAGCCAAGTTCTTGTCACTTTGTAACAAGAATAGCCTTTCCTCCAGTTTCCAAGATAGTTCTCATTTCCATCTAAGACCTCATCAGAATGGCCTTTACTATTCATATTACTATCAGCATTCTATTTACAACTAGTGAGATAATTACTTGGAAGATTTAGACTTTCTCTACATCTCTCCTCTTCTTCTAACCCCTCACCAGAATCACCCTTAATGCTCCATTTACTGTAATCAAGGCTTTTTCTAGCATGCACTTCCAAGCTCTTCCAGCCTCTACCCATTACCCAGTTCTAAAGTGCTTCCACATTTTCAGGTATTTGTTATAGCAACACCTTCTTCTCTGGCATTATTATTATTTTGAGAAGAAGTCTCACTCTGTGGCCCAGGCTGGAGTGCAGTGGCATGATCTCAGCTTACTGCAACCTCTGCCTCCTGGGTTCAAGTGATTCTCCTGCCTCAGCCTCCCGAGTAGCTGGGATTACAGGCACATGCCACCACTCCCGGCTAAATTTTCTATTTTTAGTAGAGATGGGATTTTGCCATGTTGGCCAAGCTGGTCTTGAACTATTGACCTCAGGTGATCTGCCCGCTTCGGCCTCCTGAAGTGCTGGGATTACAGGCATGAGCCACCGCACCCAGCTCTGGTATTAATTTTTGTCTTAGTCAAAAGTAATTGTTATGTTTGTGCTGTTATGATAAAATACACAGACTGCGTAATTTATAAAGAATAAAAAATAAAAATGCATTTCTGGAGGAATGGGAAGTCCAAGATCAAGGCACTGACAGATTAGTCTCTGATGAAGGCCTGTTTCTGACAGATGCCATTATCTAGGTGTCCTCACATGGCAGAAAGGATGGAAGGGGGAAAGGGGACAAAAACACATATTCTCCCATGGTGGAAGAGCAGAAGAGAGGAAACTCACTCCCTCCAGACCTTTTATAAGGATTTAGTCCATTCATGATGGCTGAGGTTTCATGAATTAATCACTTCCCAAAAGACTTTACCTCTTAATACTGCCACAATGTGAATTCAGTTTCAACACATGAATGCAGGGGACATTCATGTCACAGCAGGACTGGCTGCAATATTTCAATTAATATATTTTTTTTACGGAATTACATAAGCAAAAAGTCATAGATTTCTGTAAATGACCCGAAGATGCTCATAGTCGGGTTGTGACAACTCTTCATGAAACAGAAAATGAATAAACCATATTGTATATGTTCAATCCAATGATTTAAACATGTGATAACACTGGCTTGGATTTTATAGGGGATGCAAAGAGGAAGAAAATGGGCTCCTTCTCTCAAGAAAAGTGCATTATGATGAAGCTGACAGGTAAAGAACTTGCTGTAAAACAAGACAGAATGAAATGAGTGTTAAATAGTGATATAAGCAGCATATTGAGGAAATACAAAGAACAAAACCCTGAATTCTGACAGAGGGTATCAAGGAAGAGTTTACAGAGTATATCTCTTTTATGAGTCATAATAGATGAGCAGAGAATGTGAGAATGTATTCCTGGTTGAGAAAAAAAATGGCAGGTAAAGGCATAGAAGCATGAAGGTGCACATGTGAAAAAGTGTTGAGTGGCAGTGGTTACATCTGGGGAGGAAATGTCCCTGGAGAGGAAAAATGGAAAGACTTGCCAGTTTAACCATAATTATTTGGTATTACTGAGTTTTTTTTCCCACCTGCATTTAATGCCCTTCTGATATTTTTTTTCAATTTAAATGATGTCATATCTGAAGGAAAACAAGGTGTTAGTTCAAGCAATGGGAAAAAATTTTTCATTGTATTATGTGCTAATTACAGGTACCAACAGTAAAACTGGAGGCTAGAAAGGCAGAAGGTTCCCCAAAACAGAAATGTGCACAAAGGAGACTTGAGTTGACCTTAAATGACAGCTAAGTGATAATTAGATAGAGAGGAGAGAAAATGGAAAGAGAACTAAAGTGATTTGTTATGTCAATCGTGTCTTTTTGTCTGACCCAGTTTGCCTGAGTGGAATTGTGCAAACAATCCTGGAACATCTCTGCCACCATGAGCATATATTGCCTTGGTTAAGTTTAAAAACGCATGAAATGAAGCATGCTACAAAGAAATGGAGTGTTTTTCAGTTTGGTCTTTAAAGTTCCTCCTTAGCAATTTGTATCTTCTCTCCAAAAGCTTAGAACAAATTTAAGTTCGTGGCACTTAAGTTCACCTCTTTCTTTCCTTTATCTCTCACATTTCAATGTGAACAGTGAACTTCCTAAGAGTAGAAAATCTGGATACTTTTATTTGAATTTTTTAAAGGATGTTGTTATTGCATCATTAGGTTTTTTTTACAAATAATACATGCACTTAAATAAAAAATAATAGTAAATCGGTTCCTAAGTGACTGCTTAAAGATCACGCTGGAACAATAATGAAATGATCCAAAATATAAATGAACATTGGTTAAGTCTGTGTTAAATACTACTAGCAGAACCTAGTGCATTTTCATGTTTCATCAAAAATTAAGTCGATTATATCAATAGGCAGTGCTATTTACATTTACCTTTTAAATAATGCTTCACTCGTTCAGAAAAATGATGAGAATTTTACTAGCTCTATTATTTTTAAGTCTCTGTTTTTCACCTCAATAATTGCATCTGTGAACCTGAATCCAAGTTTTTTAGGCCCTGGCACAGACCAATCCCTTTATTAGCAAGTGGGTCAGAATCTGCATATGGGCCTTACCATCTGCAAAAGGCAAACCATCTGGATGGAAAAGAAAGCTGACCTTAGAAAACCTGCTTTTCATTTAAAGTTAGACATCCTAGAAATAACTTTCCTGTGTTACTGAGGTCTAGGTCTTCTCCTAGATGCCATGAGGGATAGTGAGTATGGTTGTTCATTAGGAGAGCAACCCACACTCAGGTCCTGCTACTAAGCCAGTTAGAGAAAAGTTAGATACTCTGACGATTTCCCAAATATGCCTACTCAAAATTGAGAGACCAAAACATAGTTAATGGAGTACAGAATATGCACACTCCTTGCCTAATGGTTCAAATGTGGACAATCAGTAAAAAACATCTTCCTCTCTCAACATTCCATTCTGCCAAGAATCTTTTTCAGATCTCTCAACAAATCAAACAGCATCACCCTCTGTCTTATCCCCCACATCTAAGATTCATCCCCATACATTATTTACTCAATCCTGGCTCCTGAGACCTCAGCAAGGTCTACAGCCCAAGTAAGTCAGATCTAATCAGAAAAACAGAATTCTCTCCAGGGATGTACTAGTCAGGGTTTTCTAGAGGGGCAGAACTAATAGGATATATGTATATACGAAAGGGTGTTTATCAGGGAGAATTGACTCACACAATCACAAGGTAATGTCCCACTATAGGCCGTCTGCAAGTTGAGGAGCAAGGGAGTCAGTGGTGGATCAGTCTGAGTGCCAACACCTCAAAAGCAGGAAAGCCGACAGTGCAGCCTTCAGTCTGTGGCCGAAGGCCTGAGAGCCCCTGGCAAACCTCTGGTATAAGTCCAAGAGTCCAAAAGCTGAAGAACTTGGAATCTGATGTTCAAAGTCTGGAAGCATCCAGCACAGGAGAAAGATGAAGGCCAGAAGACTCAGCAAGTCAAGTCCTTCCACGTTCTTCTGCCTACTTTATTCTAGCCGTGCTGGCAGCTGATTAGATGGTGCCCACACAGATTGAGGGTGGGTCTGCCTCTCCCAGTCCACTGACTCAAATATTAATCACTTTTGGCGACACCTCACAGACACACCCAGGAACAGTACTTTGTGTCCTTCAATCCAATCAAATTAACACTCAATATTAACCATCCCAAGGGAGTTCAAAAGATGACTTAAATACAGAGAACTAATTACAAAATTGTTGGAAGAGATGCAAAACCAGAAGGGGTGATGAGAGAATCCATCTTAGCAACAGCAGAAAGTCACTACCACCCCGGGGTTTCAGGAATAAAAAAAGGAACATGGAATTACTAGAATGCAGAAGCCAGGGACGGCCAGCAGAACTGGAACCACAGAGAGAAGTACTGATGGGTAAGCTGGTTCTGCAAAAAGATACACAGCCATTACCATAAATATCTCCCAAGCCAGAGAGAAAGAAGGGGAAGAAAATTCTGGCTTTTTGACTTCTCTACCTTCCATTCTCCTGCCAATTTCATGCATAGGCTGAACCAAATAGAAACCACCAGAGCCAACTCCTTGTGATCGAGGGTAGAGCAGAAGTGTGAAGATGGATCTGAGCAAACACTAAATAACTGACCTAGTCTTGTTTTTACCCAGGACTAGAGATCAGACACTTATTTCACATCCTTCCCCCACAGGTCCTTCAGAAAGACATCTGAGGCCCACACACAAGAATACCCTAGAATAACAGCTTTTATGAGTCTTCTTGAGTGAGTAATATTTTTCTCCCCAAACATCAATTGAGATTTGCTGCAGAGCCTAACATGTGGCAGCTGCCGAAGAGTTCCTCCACCTAATGCTGTCAGCCAGGAACCACAATCTAATCACAGCTGTGGAGTCTACACCCTGACTTTAGAACTTAGCAAGAACCCTTATCCCACAAGCGCATCCGAAGTCCCTGATGCCATTGTATTTGTGCAATGGACCTGGAGATGTTCCAGTTCTCCAAATTATATTGCATTTCATCAGGATAACCATCTCTAGCTGCCACCATAAAGATACACCAAATTCTCAGTGGCCTAACATAACAGAGACTTATTCCTCACTTGCACTGTCTAGTGTGGGTCAGGATCTTCCCTCCACGTTGAAGCAAAGCCATTTGGGTCACATGGCCTATGCAGTAGCTCTGCAATGTCTTTTCTCCTACACCTAAACATTCATCCCCAATTATTGCCATACCCAATTTTGGCTCTGTACTCAAAAATCTATAATAAAATGGTCATTTAGGCCATTATCAACCTTGACAGGAGGCAAGATCAGTGATCAAGAAAACTGCAGTTCTGGCACCTCACCCAGAAGCAAGAATGGAATAAAAGAGCAGAGAAAGAGGACTGGAAACCCAGATTCACTGGCCCAAAGATTTGGAAATATTTGGCAGCATCATGGTCCAAACCTTGGTCAGTTAAGCCTGACTCTTTTATTGAAATTGTTGATTATCCCCTACTTAGTCCTGCCACTTGGCCACTGCCCAAACTACTCAATGGCCCTGTGCCCTGACCTAGGACCACACTAGCTCCTATAAGGCTGAAGCTCACCATACTAGCACATACTGATGCCATCTCTGCCACCTGTCACCATTATTGCCTACATATCCTGCCCAACCAATCACCATAATCATATCACTTGCTAAATTTGTGCCAAGTCTCCAGACATATACTTTCTCTGCAAGGAAGGGTTTTCAGACAAAGAAATCAAACAGCTATGTCCTATAGTGAATAACGCTACCACATAGTCAATCAGTGCCTGAGTTCTTGTTCTCCCCAGAGAGTTTACTGCCTATTCGAGATGAAGGCTGAGGTCAGTGTACTGATATAATCTTTGAGACACAAAGAAGCATCATCAGAGGATCTCCCTCCACCTCAGGGTACCTGGTGTTTTTTGTCAAACCAACAACACTTAAATAAAAATATAAACACCAGAATGGTGAGCTCTTCCACTATCAATATAGTAGCCTCCTGCATCCCTTTACCCATAAGGATTTTTTCCTCAGATACCTTGTTGATCTCTGATCCCTTGAACCAGAACCAATAACTATTAAACCAGTTTGCTAGGGCACCCACAACCTATCCAGGAAACTAAGGAGTAGACAGTAATCTTCTGGATGCGGCGAGTCAGTAAAAGCATTTAATGATGTCATATGATCTGTGAAATGCCCAAGGTCTCGTAATTCTTCACTTATAAATTATCTTGTAGTACTTCATAAGAAAGGCTGAAATCAGTGACCATATAGACTGTTGCTCACTCTCCTGACCCCTTGATTCCCTGTATTTTATTTCTGACTTGCTCCCTGATATAGACATCACTCTTTTCCTGCAGTGATTGTGTTCTTCATCTAGATGGTGCACATTTTTTCCCTTATACATGTAGATAAAACTGTTCCAGCATGTTATCAATGAGCTTTTCTGACTCCATGAAGCATCTGGCAATCTAATCTCCCAGTGTGTCTTTTTGCTTTTTTTCTCCTTTTAAAGTCAGTGTTTAGTTTTTGTCAAAGTTATACATTCACAGGCTTTAAAGACTCACATAATACTAAAAGTCATATAAGGAAAAACAGCAGTCAGCCACTATTATCAGATTTTTATCTCCAGAGACAATCAATTTCTACTTTTTTATTATTTTATGTGGTATTTACCTTCATATTTATAAATATGCTTGTATTGTCTCTTTAACTCTCCAATTTTTATTTTGAAAATTTTCAAATCCATAGAAGAACTGAAAGAATGGTATCTCTCCCTGAGGTTCACCAATTGTTAACATTTTACCACACTTGTTTCTCTTTTCAATGACCTATTTAGATGTAAGTTGCAAATATTATGACATTTTACAGTAAAATACTTGAGCACATATTCACTAAAATAAGAGATTTCTTCTCTATAATATCTCCTGGCTTTTGAGGACACAGGCTACATTAACAAAGCCCCAACTCATAAATCATAGAACAATGGCCTAGTGGAACATATCTACTGATCACAGAGGATCTGTATTCCTATAGTGCATAATAGTTCATTTTTGGCCCCTCTACTTTGATACCATAGAATCTGAATATACCTCTTTACATTCCACTACCTATGATATTCTCTCCCATAGAAATAATGAGCTTCATTTTCACTGCTTTCCTTCAACCCTAGTGCCACATATATACTTTTTACATCTCTTAATAACTTCCAGGTGATTTCTTTAACCAGTGACCCGGAAGGACCTCAAATATATTTTCAAGTGCACAGGAATCATATTAAGCAGCACCAAGCCTTGGCTGTTAAGTGTTCTTTGGGCCTTCCTGTGTGATATCCACACTTACCTTCATGCTAAAAGCAGAAGAAACTGAGCATAATGACAGCTATAAACCTTTTTCTTTCTAATTCTAATTTTCTCCCTTCAAGCATCTCCATGTCATCATTCATAAATGTACTGTAATTCAGACTCCAGAGGCCCTCTTGAGTAATGTAAGATGGGAAAACACCGTATGTTGTACAGAAAATGGTGTTTTATCCCAACTTGTTTTTTCTAGAGGGACCAGTAGAAAAAGTCCTTCTTTTTCTGAAATTTGAAACATCTCTTAGAAGACTAGTTTAGTCGTCATTCCATGAAGACTAAAGCATTTCTCCATATCTGGGAAACGATGTCGGGAAGTAGTATATGAGTCAGCCTAGAAACCCTGAGTTTCCTAGGGCAGGCAATCCAAATGTCTCCTCTATCCTCCTTCCCCCATCTACTCAGGACTTGAGGCAGGGGAGGAGACTTATAGAATCATGCTCCTGAGACCCTCAAGTTTATCCTCAATTGAAGGCATGAAACAAGGACTTACCAGGATCTGACCAGAGGCCAGACAAGAGATCAAATGAAGAACAAGAGATGGAATGTGCATTGCTGGAATATTTAGCAAAGTAAGTCTGAAAAATTAGGTCTCTGGTGAGAAGGCCCTTTCATTTGGAGTCCAGCATGGGCAGCCAGGATGAAGGCAAAATCTGGAGTATTTTATGGGCAGGAAGGTTGATCTTTGATTTTTGTTTTTCTTTTGGATGTTTGTTAACCATATATCTTTTCCTTTGGCCAATAAAAATCGAAGTCATTTATAACAATGCATGCTTACGGTGTTTTTAATGTCTATTTAATCTTCTTTGAACAGAGAAAGCTTTTGACAGTATCTCAAGTGAGAATCCGTAAGAGCTTGGTGACAACTTATAAAAGGAGCGGTCATTAGCTCTCCTTCACAATGATCCTTCTACTCTAAGAATTTTGACCAAAGTTTAGCTTGGCTTTTCAGTTTTCCCAGTCATCTTTTATTTTCCTACCTCTCTCTCTATAAGCTGAGTCAGAAAGAGTAACTAGAGCATCCCAAGCATTTCTCCACCAGAAGAATGATTTTTCTACCTGTTTTTTTTTATCAGTAAGAGAAGTGACTTTCTATATTTGCTCCTGCTTATTTTTTCCCAAGAGAAACCCAAATTTATTCTTTCCTTTCCAAAGAGCACATTAGCTGTGCATTTTACAAACTTAATGTACATGTGATAATTCCTATAGCAACTACTATACACAAGATCCAAAACAACTGCTTTCTAAAACAGTCACCTCCTTAAAGAGATGGTAAAACCTCAATTTATATAAAACATTCTAGATTTCACATAAATCAAACTTAAAAATGATTAAACAGAGAAGAAATATAGAATCAGCATAAAGGAAAATGATAAATTAAGTCATATTGCTGAATTCAAAATATATATT